>NC_134691.1:302699336-302779336 GCF_050947455.1 Rhinoderma darwinii | reverse complement strand
CAAATACCTCTTTCATTGTTTTTGCTGCGCAGTTCCGGTTTCGTGGCCGCACTCTCGGTTATTTACAATCATATCTTTCAGTCCACGAACATTTATCCGTCATGCTTTCCTACTACAGATAACATGCTCCTGTGCACCGGTGAGAACATGATTAGCTTCTGCCATGTATGCTCAGAGAATGAGGAGACGGAGGAGGATCCCCCCCCTTACAGTGATGTCACAAATGACATCACTTTTAGGGGGGGGTCCTCCTCTGACAAGACACAAATAATATCACTATTTGTTGCAGGTTTTACTTCCCCATTGAATTGAACGGGAATATCTGCAACAGAACAGCAGCGATTCGCAAGCCTAAATTGACATGCTGTGGATGGAAAAACCGCACCGCAGGTCACTTTATGAACAGTTTTTCAAGTGATTTTTTTTTTGTTAAGCGGAGTGGATAAGATTTCATCAAATCTCATCCACTTTGCAGCTACTGTAATACGCTGCAAATTTTCTGGGAATAAAATCTGTTGCGGAAAATTTGCAGTGTTTACGCTACGTGTGAATATTCCCTTTTATTGTACGCTCTCTTCATCTAGACAAGGCAACTAAACTACTGGCTTCAAATAAGACAATCAGAATAAATCTACGGACGTATATCAAAGCCGTCTAATCTGGATTTACTTGTGATATTATTATAGATATACACTCCTCAACATTGAAATTTGCAACACCAAGAAGGGCAAGCCATAAGGTTATGTAAATCGAGGAAGTAGCAGGTGTCACTAAGATCTGCAAATTATCACAGTTTCAAGCACCTAGCACCAATCTGTGGCATGTGGAGGGGACATAAAAGCCAGATTGAAAGCAAAGTTTTATAGCCATATGAAACCTCAAAAATCGGATCAAGTGGAATGGGAAAATTGTGTGATGCCTCCTGTCCGTCGTTGTGCCAGGTATCGCCACTTGTCGCAAATTGAGAATGATAGAATTCTTGACCTTGGTTTATCAACCTGGCAGATCGCTACGTGCGTAGGCTGAGATGTCAACCCTGTTCATGTTTGCGTGTCCCGGAGGTTGGGAGAACAACAACGAACGGGAATGACAGCAAGAGGTACACGAAGGCAAAACTCTGCATGGACAGATGGTCTGAAAGGAAGAATGGAGCGTAGTGATCCATTCTGTACTGCAAGTGAAATTGGACGTCCCATCCCAAGTCTAGGGCGGCAACAAGTGTCGCCACAAACCAACAGAAGGTGTTTGCACAACGAGCCAGATGTCCAGCTACAGGTGTTTCATTGATCACACGCCACCGCTCTCAAAGACGATCATGGTGCAAAGCAAGACGGCAATGGAAGCTGGAATGGAGGTCTATCCAAGAGTCCTGCTTTTTTTTATCAGACGCAATGATAGCCGGATATTGGTCTGCAGACCACGTGGGCAATGACCATTAAGAGGTCTTCACAAGGAAACGTCACACCGGTTCTACTCCAAGTATTATGGTGTGGGGTGACATAATGTACGATAGCCAGACCCCTCTAGTCTTCATTTCAGCTACACTAACAGCTCAGCGTTACATTGATTTTGTAGTGGAACCAGTGGTACGAGCATTTATCCAAATAGTCCCAGAAGCAGTTTTTTAACAAAACAATGCAAGGCTGCATGTTTCTCATGCTACTGTGAGCAGCCTGCGCGGCCTAAATGTGCTACCATGGCCTGCAGCGTCTCCGGACTTGTCTCCCATCGAACACATCTGGGATGTCATTGATCGACAATTGCTAAGGGAGCTGCCAGCAGCCAATCTTGATGATTTGCGTGCCCAAGTGCATTCAGCGTGGCATAACAGTCCTCAACAACCATTAATAACCTCATCGATAGCTTGCCAAGGTGTGTAGGTGCGTGTATTTCTGCGGATGCAGCTCATACTCGATACTGAATAAATTAAGATGTTTGAAATATTTTTATTCCATTTTTTTTTTAGCATTTGCATATCACTAACATGTCTAGCGATCCTGTGATTTCCACATTCCCAAAAGTGATTTCCACAATCCCAAAACTTTTCCTTCTTGATGTTGCAATTTCAATGTTGAGGAGTGTATATAGCGGCTGATGTTAGGCATTGATCTGAACTGTTATTTTCATGTGCTTGGTTCTAACAGGTATGGATTGCATCTAAAATTACTCAACTACCAATCTAATATAATAATGGTACTAATGTAATGGGCCTATTAAAGGTATTTCACACATCCCTTTCATGCCGTTATATGTGAGGTTAGGAAATAGAATCGAAGGTAAAAAGCAGCTTGTGAGTGTGATTAGGTCATAAAGTATCTAAAATGTTTTATTCTACACAGATACATAAATGTATTTCCACTTTGGCCAGATGTAGCCATCAATTAAAAACCTACTCTGGTTCTTTGTTGCTCTTGGCATAGAAAAGTTCATAAATTCCCCCTCTGGTACATGTATAGGTTGCAGTATATAGATGGATCAGGGACCATATATTTACTATATGCTCTGTAGCTATGTCCCCTGTACTGGAGCTGAACCTGACACTGGAGTGAATATACAGCACAATGCACCTCCTCCTCTCTTCCTCTGTCACCTATAGATTGAACTGCTGGTATGGGATGGCATCATAATAAAACCACACCGGGGAGAAGTCATGCTGGGTTGTGACTATTATTAAACACATAATTACTATAGATTTAGTGGAGTTCACAACAAACCTGACATGATAGATGATGAAGAGCTGCTGCAGAGGAAGTCAGAGAGGTGAGGAGATAATCACACACGACTACATACAGCTACATAAGCTATAGAAATCCAAAAACTTGTCAGTTTAGAAAAATTAGCTTCAACCCCTTAACGACTACCAACGGATATATTCTACACAAGCAGGTGTTAGTTCTCGCACCGTGACTGATATATCTGTCGCTCGTATCTCGTGGGTAGTGCAACTGTGCCCACGAGATCAGCGGCAGGAGTATGTCTGTTATACTCAGCCAGACTCCTGCCGCAACTGCGGAGTACTCTGATTGCAGCAGTTCAACTCCTTAGATCCCGCGGTCAATAGCGACTACGGCATCTAAGGTGTTTGACAGAGGGAGGAAGCTCCCATTGTCACCCCATCGGCACCCCCGCGACATGATAGCGAGGCGCGTATGGGTTTCCATGGCAGCCAGGGGCCAAACAAAGGCCCCCACGTCTGCCTTCAGCAACTGCCTATTAGGCCATGTTAAAATCTCATCCACTTTGAAGTTACTGTAATACACTGCAGAATTCCCGCATTGAAAGACCGGACTGAAATTTTGCAGTGTTTGTGCTGTGTGTGGACGTACCCTAACTAAGGTTACTGTAGGTTCACTCCAAAAAGTATGATTACACTCTTAAGGCCCTATTAGATGGCACAATTATCGTACACATTTTTGTATAATTGTTCGAATGCAAGAGATAATCGCCAAGTGTAATAGCGTGCAATAATCGAACGATAAATCGTTGGATTTCTATGGATCGCCCATATGCATGGCTACACCTGTCTGACACTGCTTCCCCTGCTGCTCTATCTTATGGTGGTCTCCACTTCGCTCATGCCCCCAGACCTGAGAACAGGCAGGGTGGAGGAGTAGGTATACTTCTTTCCCCACACTGCACTTTCCAGGTCATTCCCCCGGTCCCCTCACTCACATTTCCCTCTTTTGAAGTCCACACCCTCAGACTCTTTCACCCTTTTTCCCTCCGAGTGGCAATTCCTGGATCATTTTGCTGCCTGACTTCCACAATTTCTATCCTCTGAAACACCCACTCTCATCATGGGTGACTTCAACATCCCCATTGATAACCCAATCTCCTCATCTGCCTCCCAGTTTCTATCTTTAACCTCGTCCCTCGGTCTGTCACAACTTACTAACTCTCCTACACATGAAGACGGGCATTCACTTGACCTGGTCTTCTTCCGGCTCTGCTCAGTTTCTGACTTTATTAACTCTCCTCTCCCGCTTTCTGACCACAATCTTCTCTCCTTTACTATCAAATATTCTCTGCCTCCTCAGGTCATCCCTACGTATCAGACATACAGAAACCTACATGCCATTAACACTGTGAAACTCATAGACAGTCTACAGTCCTCATTGTCCCCTATCTCTTCCCTCTCCTGTCCCAATCTGGCTGCCAAACTTTATAATAACACTCTAAAAAATGCATTGGATTAAGCAGCCCCCCTACACTCCGAACCACCCGACAAAGATGACGACAACCCTGGCACACGCCTCAATCCCGCTTTCTTCAGCGGTGCTTGAGATGTGCCAAACGACTGTGGAGAAAATCACATTTGGATGCAGATTTCCTCCATTACAAATTTATGCTCAAAACTTACAACTCTGCCCTTCACCGCGCCAAACAAGTCTATTTCACTTCTGTCATCTTCACACTATCTAATAATCCAAAACGCCTCTTTGATACTTTTCACTCCCTCCTTAGTCCTAAAGTGCAGACGCCAATCACAGATCTCAGTGCTGAAGACCTGGCCAATTATTTTAAAGTTAAAATTGACAACATCCGGCATGATATTATCTCCCAGTCCCCTAGTAATATCGATCCCCTTCCCTCCCGCACTCCCTCTTCTTCACTCTCAGCATTTGACCCAATAACTGAAGAAGAAGTCTTGAGGCTCCTCTCTTCTTCTCGTCCTACTACCTGCCCTAGTGATCCTGTCCCCTCACACCTCCTCCAGTCCCTCTCCCCAGCTGTCACTAGTCACCTGACTAACATATTTAACCTCTCTCTTTCCTCTGGTATCTTTCCCTCCGCTATTAAACATGCCATTATAAACCCATTACTGAAAAAAACAACTCTTGACCCATCCAGCGCTGCCAACTACCGACCAGTCTCTAATCTGCCCTTCATCTCCAAACTCCTGGAACGCTTGGTCTACTCTCGCCTTATCCGCTATCTCTCTGCTAACTCCATTCTTGACCCCTTACAATCTGGTTTCCGCACTCTACACTCCACAGAAACTGCCCTTACTAAAGTCTCAAATGATCTCTTGGCAGCTAAATCGGATGGTAAATCCTCTCTCCTGATTCTTTTGGATCTCTCTGCAGCCTTTGACACTGTAGACCACAAACTCCTACTTAACATGCTCCACTCTATTGGCCTCAAGGACGCGGCTCTCTCTTGGTTTTCCTCCTAACTCTCTGACCGCTGGTTCAGTGTGTCATTTGCTGGTTCCACTTCTTCTCCTCTTCCCCTTGCTATCGGGGTTCCTCAGGGATCAGTCCTAGGTCCGCTGCTCTTTTCTCTCTACACAGCTCCTATTGGACAAACCATCAGCAGATTTGGCTTCCAGTACCATATCTACGCTGATGACACCCAATTATATACCTCTTCCCGTGACATCACCCCTGCTCTAATACAGAACACCAGTGATTGTCTGTCCGCTGTCTCTAACATCATGTCCTCTCTCTATCTGAAACTGAATATTTCTAAAACTGAGCTCCTTGTGTTCCCACCATCTACTAACCTCCCTAAACCTGATGTCTCCATCTCTGTGTGGGGCACTACCATCACTCCTAAGCAGCACGCCCGCTGTCTCGGGGTTATTTTTGACTCAGATCTTTCCTTTACTCCTCACATACAATCACTTTCATGCTCCTGTCATTTTCACCTCAAAAACATCTCCAGAATCCGCTCTTTTCTTACGGAGGAAACCGCCAAAACTCTCATTGTTGCTCTGATTCACTCTCGTCTTGACTACTGTAACTCATTACTAGTCGGTCTTCCCCTCACTAAACTCTCCCCTCTCCAATCTATCCTCAATGCAGCAGCCAGGCTCATCTTTATGACCAACCGCTACACCAACGCCTCTAATCTGTGCCAGTCACTGCACTGGTTGCCCATCCCCTTCCGAATAAAATTCAAACTTATTACTCTCACCCACAAAGCTCTCCACAGTGCTGCACCTCCTTACATCTCCTCCCTCATCTCTGTCTACCACCCTACTCGGGCTCTACGTTCTGCCAACGACCTTAGATTAAAATCCTCCATAATCCGAACCTCCCACTACGGCAGTCCTCTGGAATGTTCTACCCCAGATAATCCGATTAATTCCCAATATCCACAGTTTTAAACGTACCCTGAAAACACATCTATTTAGACAGGCCTATAACATTCCCTAATCTGACTCCTTTCCATGGCCCTCCTTTTAGATTAGTCATCAGAATAAGATTCCCTCACACTCCTTCTCTTATTGTCCGTCATACACGGAGACTGGCTGGTGACCGGCTCATGCAGCTTTATGTTACCACCGCATGTGTATAAAAATGGCCGGACCATTGTACAGAACAAACACTGTTACACTTTGTGTCTCCTTTATTTCCTCATAGATTGTAAGCTCTTGCGAGCAGGGTCCTCACTCCCCAGGTTTGAATTGTAAATGAACTTTGTCACTATGTAATGTCTGATATTGTTTGTTTCATGTCCCCTCTAAATTGTAAAGTGCTGCGTAATATGTTGGCGCTATATAAAGATTATTATTATTATTATTATTATTATTATTATTATATGCAGAGCATGCTGCGTTTGGAAAAAATGCCACTAACCAAAATTGCCACAAATCAAAGCGCAGTTGTATGTAGTGCATTTTATTATAGGCTTTAAAGGAACAGTGTCATCACAATTTTTTTTTTCATATGTTAAAGATGTTAGTGCTTTATTAAAAACGTTTATATTTATTTGTGTGTTTGTGTTTTACTTTTTCTTATTTTTACACTTTTTCTTCCCTATGGGGGCTGCCATTTTTTGTTCCATTTCTGTATGTGTCGATTAACGACACATACAGACATGGAATACGGCAGCCACAGTCCCATAGGGACTGCGAACGGCTCCTGTCCCATCCACTTCTGTGTACGCCGTCTGTGTGGGAACTGCGCATTCGCCGCTCGCACACAGTCCAATTTGAAATTGGCGCCATCGGCGCCATTTTCCTGTGGACCGGAAGTCACGGCCGGACAGTACGATTACTACTTCCGGTCGCGGCTTCCGGACTTGTGCACTTGGACCAGCGGCAGCAGACGGAGCGGACAGGCCGGAGGGAGCCGCGGCGGCAGGAGCAGGTAAGAGATTTCAATGTATGTTCGTGTTTGTGTACGTTTACTACTGTATGTTAGCCTTCTACACTGTGTGTTAGCTCAAAAAATGGCGACACACAGTGTAGGAGGATACACCGTTCAAACCCCTCGTTTATCCCGGCACTAGCCAGGATAAAGGAGGGGGGGATGCTGAGAGCTCACTAGAGCGAGGGCTTTTTACCCAATTTTGCAATGCTGCAATTTTGGGAATAGCTCCATCTAGTGACCAGCAATGGGAAATATTATAAATTAGAATCTAATTTATAATATTTCCTGACTCGTGAAAAAAATAAAAAAAATTTTAACAATGTTTAATCACCTACACACTAAATGTTTAATTAAAAAAAAAAAAAACATGTTTTTCTGGCAACACATTCCCTTTAAAGAGGTTGCCCACTACTGAACATCTGATGTCCTATCCAACGGATAGGATATCACTATGTTATCTGTGAGGGTCTGACAACGGGAACCCGCACCATTATGCCGCTTTGGTTGCCTCCGGGCACTGGATGGTATGACCCATTATGTGATGTACGGAGCCGGAAGCAGTCGGCTCCATACATAGCATAGCGGTCGTGCTGCCAAACTGCAGCTCTGCTCCTAGTACGGCAGCTCGGCTATTCAGTGGCCGGAGCCAACTGCTTTCGGCATAAATGTCCGATGCTCAGAGGCAGCCGGAGCAGCGTAACGGTATGGGGTCCGGGTGTCGGACCCAAACAGATCATGTACTGATGACCAGTTGTGTATGACTCACAGGCACAAACTCTGCCATTGTCTTTCTTTGTAAAAAAGTATATTGTATACCGTAACATATGCAGTTTTTCTTTGTGATATTTCAAGAGGCTCTGTCACCACATTATAAGTGCCCTATCTCCTATATAAGGAAATCGGCGCTATAATGTAGGTGACAGCAGTGCTTTTTATTTAGAAAAACGATCTATTTTTACCACTTTATTAGCGATTTTTAGCTTTATGCTAATGAGTTTCTTAATGCCCAACTGGGCGTGTTTTTACTTTCAACCAAGTGGGCGTTGTACAGAGAAGTGTATGACGCTGACCAATCAAGGAACAGTCAGCGTCATACACTCCTCGCCATTCATTTACACAGCAGCATCACGTTCTTACTAGAACGATGTGCAGCCACATACACACACATTAACGTTAATCAAGTGTCCTGATAATGAATATACATTACCTCCAGCCAGGACATCATGTGTATTCAGAATCCTGACAGTTCTGAATCTTTTCTGTGAGATTCCAGCAAGCCACGCGTAATCTCACGAGATTACGATGTAAACGAGATTTTGTTTCCCTTACTGGAAATCTCACAGAAAAGATTCAGAAGTGTCAGGATTCTGAATACACATGACGTCCAGGCTGGAGGTCATGTATATTCATTATCAGGACACTTGATTAACGTTAATGTCTGTGTATGTGGCTGCATATCGTGTTCCAGTAAGAACGCGATGCTGCTGTGTAAATGAATGGAGAGAAGTGCATGACGCTGATTGGTCAGCGTCATACACTCCTCTGTACAACGCCCACTTGGTTGAAAGTAAAAACACGCCCACTTGGGCATTAAGAAACTCATTAGCATAAAGCTAATAAAGTGGTTTCAAATAGATTGTTTTTCTAAATAAAAAGCATTACTGTCACCTACATTATAGCGCCGATCTACTTATGTAGGAGATAGGGCAGTTATAATGTGGTGACAGAGTCTCTTTAATGGTGTAGAAGTCTGTTACGCGAGGCAGCGAAAACATTTGTCCTATTAAAAACCTATGGGTATGTTATAGTATATTTTTACTATCCAATGTAACTAATAAATAAGGACACACTTAGTAATATATAAATATCCGATCGACATGGACGAACCGCAAATAATCCAACACTGGCCCCCTAGAGAACTGACTGTATAAAAGAGCCTGCAGGGAAACCAAAGCTTGCGCTAACAAATGTAATCCCTGAATTCTATGCCCAGGGACGGATTTGTAAAAGACTGTAATAGAAAGTTAGTGTTATACAGTCACAAACAATTTGCAATGTTGTCTCTGTCTTGTCTCAGGGGCTTAGAGGGAAAGTTGGGTTCACATTTTTTGTTTACCTGTCTTATTCTTTGATGCACAATACATCCCTAGGTATTTATATCCATTCCTCTATAGGCAAGAAGTATGGAAGCCAACATTACTGTCTCCCCAAGCTGTAATGCCCCCCCCCCCCCACCTCAGTTATACCATAAAATCAGTGCATTAAATGAAGATGCGTAGCTGTAGGTTTAGCGGAGGGGGGGGGGGTAAAACACATCTGAGTGGGTCCCAACACAGTGGGCCCCCAAATAGGATAATGCCCTTATAGCTGTCACTACAAAGGATAATGCCCCTGTAGCTGCCCCCACACATGATAATGTCCTTAAAGCTGCCCCACACAAAATAATGCCACCATAGCTGCCACCAAACAGTATAATGACCCCTTAGTGCCTCCACACAGTATATTGCCCAGTAGTGGCCCCTTATACCCAGTATAATGTCCCCATAGTGCCTAATAAAATACGCACCTATCCCCGATCCCACGACGAGTGTAGATCCCTCTGCTCCTCCAGTCTGTGCAGTATGGGGCTCGGCACAGACAGGCGCGATGACATCACTACATCGCATCTGTTTGCGCCAGTCCACTCACGGCCGAAATTACATAGTGAATGCAGGAGCAAGGGGCCGACAGCTGCCTGCCCCAGCATTAGATTCAACTGTATCTGCGTCCTGAGGACGCAGATACAGTTGAAACCCGGATATACCACCGCTGGGGGACTGGTCCTGGGCCTCACTATCTCAGTGGGCTCGGGGCCGTCACACCCCTGCCCCCCAGCTACGTCTCTGATTACATGTATTTCATTGATTTATTATGTATTATTATCTTATATAGTATAGTTTGATTTTGCATGCATTTATATGTTTGCTAGTTGCTTTATGATATTAAAGGGGATGTTTCAGTAATGATGTTGATGGCTTTTAACTGGGATATGACAATCCGATTGGTGATGGTGGACTGATGTTATCCTCGCTGATCGCTAGAAAAGTGACAGCAGTGCTTGGAAAGTGCTATGCCTCTTCATCTCCTGTCAGCTCCACTCAGCCTATTTATCAAAGGCCATTATACCAATGGCCGACCATGCAGCCCCGAAAAAAGCAGTTTGTAACATACAGGAAATAAAGTGGTGCGGAGCATTTCTAGCACCAATATAATTTAGTTCTTTTTTGCTAGCGATCTGCAGGGATTGAGCTGCTTAAACCCCAACCAGCAATTTAATATTGCTAGGATATGCTGTCAATGTGCCTTGAATGGACCTCATTTATCAAAAATATCTAACCCGTCCTCAAGCTTAAACCTAACAAAATCCGCATGTCACACATTTTGCTGCGGATTTGCTGAGGAAAATCTGCAACATATCTGCTACGTATGTGGGTAACCTAAGGGTGAATTCACATGCTGCAGGCTTTGTTGCAGAAACTGCTCCGACTGAAAATCGTTTCCATTCATCTGAATGGTGTTAGTACTGCGGCAAACACATTGATTTCTGCTAGTTCCATACAGAATTGTCAGAAAAAAAATGAATTCACCCTTACACAGTTGCGTATTTTCCACAACTAATCCGCAGTGAATCTGCAGCGTGTTATGTGCAGCTCTTCTAGATTAAAAAGGTTGAAGCTGAAACAGAATGAGCATGCTACATATTTAAACATTTTCTATGCAGATAATGTTCCGCAGCATCTGGATGAGATTTGTTCAAATCTCATCCCCATGGCCGGTACTGTATTCCACTATGGATTTTAAACATGGAAAATCCGCCGCATTTCAGTCCTGTGTAAAACCGGCATCAGGCACGTGACCGTAGAGGTTTTGCGGGCCGCAAAATCACTGATCGGCTGTGGTCCGCTTGTCCGCAAAAAAACTTTTGTTGTGCAAAAAAAATGATTTCACCAGTTTGTGAAACCTCAAATCCGAACCGGAAAATGACTGTCCTGAATTTTTTTGGTCTGGATTTGTGGCCCCAGCACAAATCTATATTTTTATACAAAATGTTGATAAAATAAAAGGCCTTGTCCATATTAACCAATTACAGCACAGCTTTCATTTTATTAGCGCAGTTTTGATTGGTTGGTATGAGCAGAAATGACACGCCAAAATTCTGGTGCAAAAAATTTACGTAAACTATGCCAAGTAGTAGATGGTATAAGAAAGAGAAAAGCATGATATGCCAAATTTATCATATAGCATGCCCCACTGTCATCTCTTTGGTGCATTTTATGATTGCCTTGGCAGTTTACACTATCTAAAACGTAGACAATATTAATGAATCGGCCCAATGTATTTTTAAAGTCTTATGTTATTATACACAGATGTACAGTTCCCATTGGGAATCACTGTTATTGGAACAAATGCGTGATACAGACCTATACAGTACTACACTCTAGTAAATGAAATATAAGAAACGTTTGGCCATTATGATTTGACACTGTATTACTGTAAACAGGTCATAAAGCCACCAAGGCCCTTTTTATGCTTTATGTGAAGGGAGTAGCAGAGACTCAGTAAGTCGCAATGCTCGAGCAGCTGCAATCCTCCATTCATAGCTTTGCAGCCAGCTCGTGGAGTTTAATTTCTGCAGATACTGAATGCTGAGATATAAAACACACGCACATAACACACACAATGCTGCTCAGCTGTTTCCCAGGATATTGAAATAAAAAAGTCTGTTAGCTTTTTGGATTTTATCCATTTTGCTGCAGTACTGTGTGCTCTAGCGCCCCTCAGTGGAGAAATATTAAAACTCTGCTGCAAGACTAAACACATATTTATCAAACCGCAATATGCCAAAGATGATAGGATATTTATACACAATATTGCATGAATATGTATTGCGTCCACAACTGGAATTCTTCCAGATGACTTTAAAGGCTGCATGAATATGTCACCTGCCGCAATATTCTTAGTTTCTTCATACAAAAGGTCTTGAGATTCGATATATGAATACGCATAGATTTTGTGCTGTTTTATGTTATTTACTGTAATACATGTTTTATATCTGCTTTATCATTTATTACAGGATTATAGACTTGTACAAAGATGCCAAAAATTGCAAAGAAATGTTTAAAGATGTCAGATCTCCAGCACTATAGTATAATATAGCAACCTGTACATTTAGAAACACCTATACGTGCTGGATATGGACTCGGCTTTCAACAAGACCTTACAAGACTAAGATGATTTTATATAACATGGGCCAAGGTCTGGAAGTGCGAATTTGTGGATTTCAGCCTTTACGTGAAGCAGAAGCTCTCAAGTAGCAACAGGGAACACTTTATTATCAAATGAAGTTTCCCTACGTAAGAGATTTTACTTCGAATGTTGGCTTAATTTTATCTGCATTATATAATCAAATAAGTTTGCCCATGTCGTGACTTTCAATTAAATAAATGGATACCCTAAGACACAAAACAGTAAAACGGCATTATTATGAGAGAAAAATACACAATATTGAAGGACATGAAGCTGAAGGAGAAAGCAGGGACAAATCTGTGTATACTTCTATGCAGGTTGGATGACCGGGTGACCAAAGTTAGTTCAAAGTTAGGAAGCTGTTTAATTTTATTTTTGTTTATTTTTTTATTGTTGTGCTATTTTAATTTTCACAGTCTGTCTCCCAAAGATCACAAAGACATTGGGGTACTTCTGTTTCTTATCTCTAGGGCTGTGCTGGGTCTAGTTAAGACTCAGCAGCTGCCTCTATGTACAGGGATTAGTGAGCATTTCCTCTATTCTATACACAGTACTCACTGAAAATCCCTTCTGCCTTCTCTCCTGGGTGCACACCAGTTTTTTACAGCCCGCCAGCTGACATGTCTGCCCAATCGATTGGGCAGCTGGCTTAAACCTGTGCCGTAAATATGCAATGGTGTGGGTGCGGTCCATCCTTTCGTAGTTAAAGAGGCTCTATCACCACATTATAAGTGCCCTATCTTCTACATAAGGAGATGGACGCTGTAATGTAGGTGACAGCAGTGCTTTTTATTTAGAAAAACAATCTATTTTTACCACTTTATGAGCGATTTTAGCTTTATGCTAATGAGTTTCTCAATGGACAACTTGGCGTGTTTTTACTATTGACCAAGTGGGCGTTGTACAGAGGAGTGTATGACGCTGACCAATCTGTGACCAATCAGCGTCATGCACTTCTCTCCATTCATTTAGTCAACGCATAGTGACCCTGCGTTGTTCACTATGTGCTGTCTTATACTGACACATTAACGTTACTGAACTGTCTTGACAGTGAATAGACATTCCTTCCAGCCAGGACGGGATGTCTATTCACAATCCCGACACTTCAGTAACATTTGTGTGGGACTAACAGCAGAGCAAGCGTAATCTCGCAAGATCAGACTGTAAATGACAGGTTACAGCGAGATTACGATTTGCTGTGCTGTAATAAACATCCCGTCCTGGCTGGAAGGAATGTCTATTCACTGTCAAGACACTTCAGTAACGTTAATGTGTCAGTATAAGACAGCACATAGTGAACAACGCAGGGTCACTATGCGCTGACTAAATGAATGGAGAGAAGTGTATGATGCTTATTGGTCACTGATTGGTCAGCGTCATACACTCCTCTGACCAACGCCCACTTGGTCAATAGTAATAACACGCCCAGTTGTCCATTAAGCAAGTAATTAGCATAAAGCTAAAATCGTTAATAACGTGGTAAAAATAGATCGTTTTTCTAAATAAAAAGCATTACTGTCACCTACATTATAGCGCCGATCTGCTTATGTAGGAGATAGGGCACTTATAATGTGGTGACACAGCCTCTTTAATATAGGGTCTAAAAGGTAGCAGGATGGGATCTGTCCATTCACAGTGACCAAAGCAGTGGTCTAGGATGTCTATTTATCCAAACATGTCTTTATGACAAACACTGTAATAAAAATCAGGTTTCATCTGTTTACATCCTTTATGTCAGTATTAATCCATTTTTGTCCCCTGGCTATTGAGTAAAAAGAATGGATTTGGAACAGTGTAGAAAAGACTTATTCCCCTCCATCTAAGTAGAACATGTTCAACTTTTGTTTTCATTGCAGACACAGGACATATCATCAACATGGTCTAATAGGTAATTTGTGAATTAACTCAAAGGAAAAAGACCCTATCACCAAGTGATTAACCCCAAATGGGGCTGTCTTCTGCTGAATATCTATGGTCCACTATTGTATCAGAGCCTGGGCCCACCGGAGGATCTTCAGGTGCTGATGGGCCTGTCCGACCCTGATTGGGGATGGAAAATAGAACAAGTCAATGTCCCTTTCTGCTAGTCAAGCTGGAATAAGTGACATTATAACTGAACCCCCTCCCCAACATTCGATCATGTAAAAGGGGTAGACTTAAAGAGGTTTTCCCATCATTTTTTTTAGCACCAATCAATAGGATAAGTGATAAATATCTGATTGGCGGGGTTCAGTGGGACCCACACCAATCACTGGAACGGACTTATCTTGCCGTTTTCGGGTGCCCAAAAGGAATGGAGCGGTAGTGCGCATGCCCGGTCACCACTCCATTTTTTTTTGTGTGGCTGCCGAAAATGGCGCTCGGGGGGTTCGGACCCCTTTAAACGCTAACAATACTGGAAGTAATGGAGGTTGTTTTGCGTCTCGCTTACTGATATTGAGCAGATACCATGATTTATGATCTGTTTAGGTAGGATAAGAACAGTAGCTCTGAGAAGATAGAAAACAGACACATTGGGATGATCATATAGGCCTCATGCACACGGTAGTGGTGTGCACGGGCCGTGACTTGCGGCTCGGATGACACTACAAATTGCGGGCCGCGCACATGGCCACGTGCATTCATTTCTATGAGCCTGGACCGCAAAACACGGCTGTAATAAGACATCCGTTCTTTTTGCGGTCCAGGCTCCTGGCAATGCATGGACCAAGGAAACCACGGTCGTGTGCATGGGCCCATTTAAATGAATGGGGCCGCAATTCACCTGCAGATTTGCGGGTGAATTGTGGCCGTAAAAAAACGTTTGTGTGCATGGGGCCTAATGAAGGAGAATTGCTAAAACTGAGTTAAAAAACGGAGTTAAGAAAAACAAGTTAGTGATAGAATTTGGTTAAAAGCCAGGAATAGGATTTAAGGATATTTGGAACAGAATTTTCCCTTAGGAGAATCTGAAATATTTCCAGCTATATTGTAAATGTTTTGCATTGCTAGGAAGAAATCCAAGGGGCAGAAAGATCTGCTTATAGTAGATAAGAGTAATAAAGACAACACAAATCAAACAGCATATTTCAGTTGTGATGTGGCAGAAAATAGTTTAACAAATGGTTAAATGATAAAATAAAGGTAAGAAATCTAGATAACTTCTCTATGAAATGGAAAAAATCTCCAGTGAATATATATGCACTTGAGTTGTCCTCTCCTACCAAAGATGTAAGTAATCTCTGTTTCGAGGAAGGCTAAATGAAAACCAATATTGCTGCCATTAGCGCACCAGAGTGCAGGGCCGGATTATAGGGGTATCCATAACCTGTGGGCTCTTCGGTGGCCTCCTGTATCCCCCATTCAAATATCATCTATACAACTAAAAGTTACCGATCAAAACATTTGAATGACTTACAATATAATTCTGCCTAAATATTCTACACTCATTTTAATTACTAGCTGCAGCCCCAGACATAACTGATAGATTATCCTCAGCTTGGTAAACTAGTGGCAGGAATGTGGCCCACATTTGCACTATGATCAATCATGCGACATACCACTGTGTATGTCATGAAAAAAAAGCTGTAAGTATACACCACTATCATCGAGACATGAATAGGAGTTTTTGAAGATACTTTAAGATATATTCCCTATTTCCCTTCTTTGTAAAAAAAAAAACTTAAGGGTCTCCCATCCAATATGTTGCCCAAGGGCCTTCACTAATGTAAATTTTCAGCTAAGAAACTACTTCCTAAAATTCTTAATTACCTGACAGTAGAATGTGGCTCGAGAGTCCACATTTATAATGAGTTTTGTTATTTTGTTGTTATTATAAAGTTTACTTCGAATGAAGATGAGAGCCGCATCTAATGGCGGTAGATGCAGTCTGGTGAGCGGGCAGTACATTTGTCTAGGGAACCTTTTGACACCAGAAGTCTCTCTTACTTCAGACTGCCCACTATCCAAGCTGCATCTGGCGCCATCAGTTTTGAAAAAATAGAGTATTTAAAATAACTAATAAGAATAACTATATATATATATATACATATATATATATATATATATATATATATATATACATATATGTATGTATATATATATATATATATATATATATATATATATATATATATATATATATATATATTGTAATAGGTTGAGGGAGTTAACCTGCCAAGGGAGATATATTCCTAGACGCCTATTAAAAGGTTGACATAGGGTCTCCCCCCCCCCCCCCCCACAGGTGCATGGTGATTAACTATGAGAAAGGCACTAACTTTGCAGGGTAAAAACACTGCATTGCTTCACTTTGTAACTTTAAAGAGCACTTGTCAGCATCAGAAGAGGGAAAGCTAGCTCCACCCCGTTGGCTAACTACAGCAAATTAGCATAAAGGGATCCAACACAACAGTGGACCATATCTCTGGAACAGGGGGGGTCCAGGAAAAAAAAAACAGTGCTGGAATCAGGGAGACAGCGCTATTCATGTCAGTAAATTAGGTCAACTTTTATGGCCTAGTGACAGGTCCCATTTAAGTAATGAATAAAGAATATATGTAATAATTCCAAATAAATAAAAGATTTCACCATAGAAGCGTATAATAATATTTTCATAAGACAAATGCTGTTTTTCTTTCTCAATTTATCTTTAACTCTTTTATGCGTAGTATGACTGGGGAAAAGGCCACGCACTATATGAATTGCTCCTCAGAGGATCCCGCAGAGAGCGTAAATATCACAGGGGCTCAATAGAAATGAAAAATTAATAATTAATGCTCCTGCTTTTCCAGCGCACGAGCCTTCTGAATGGAGTCTATCATTTAGAACGAGTGACTTTATTGATTGTGGGAAAAATTGTGGATTTAGTGACTCAGCTTCATCACATAAAGTTTATGGAAATGGGGCTTCAAGCCGTTTTCTTTCCTAGCCAACTGCAAAAAGTGAGTGGCATTTTCTTATAATTAGCTAATAGCAAAGTGACCTGAGAGGTATAAAGGTCTGATGATAAATAAATGATGGGACTCTACTAGCAAACTGTCTTTGAATAAATAACCTTTCTATATGAGCTAAAAGTCAGCTTTGTCCCTTGACTCCATCTGCATCTTGAATGTGTAACAACCTGGTTCTGAGTTACCCAGGGAAAGAACTAAACTGGACCCCACATTTCACTTAAAACATTCCCTTTTCCTGTGACTTCATTTAGGGTCTTGGCGCTCTGTTGGCTCCTGGACTTCAGTGCGTGTTAGTTGTCTAGTAGTTGATTTTCTGGAGATTATATCCAAAAACCAGGGAAGGGAAAATGAAGGAAAAAGTGGTTGCTAGTAGAAACATCTTGTAGTCATTAAGCAAGTTTAAAACAAAAAAATATTTTTATATCGCCAAAGGAGTAAATATATTCGTCTCACTACAAGCCATGTGAAAGCAGCGAGTAGGGAGTAGTCTGAAGCCAAACACATTAGGATTAATTTATTGACCTTTCTACGCCAGTTTTCTGGTGTACAAAAGTTGCAAAAGTCAAAATTTTCGGCGTAAATTGCAACTTTTGAGCATTTTACACTGCCCCCAACACGTTTAAAAAGAGGATGTGGCTTAAAAGGAGACGGGGCCACCCGTGCCCCAATAGACTTCCTATAATTTTTAAATTACATCGGAAATCTACACGAGCTCCTAGCTCCTGTGGAGTATAATAATGTAGAGGCCTGTGCAACTGTGCCAAACAGAATGCATGTGGCTTTTGCATCATCCAATAATAAGAAAAACTACAAAAATAGACGAAACAGTTTAGTAATGAATAAGAGTCAGGGTACCTTAGAACCTACTAATTTCCGTAGCCAAACAGTTTTTGCGCGTGTACTGCGCCTGGACACGCGTTTCACTGTGTATTCCATGCCTCCTGAGGAATACTCTGTGAAACGCGTGTCCAGGCGCAGTACACACCCGAAAACTATTTGGCTATGGAAATGAGTAGGTTCTAAGGTACCCTGACTCTTATTCCTTACTAAACTGTTTCGTCTATTTTTGTACTTTTGCTTACTATTGGATGATGCGAAAGCCACATGCATTCTGTTTGGCACAAAATGGCTCTCTCACTTTATTGAATGGCTTTTTTTTTATGTTACCTTTCTTTCTCACATATACTAGCCTACAGCTCCATCTATATTCAAACATAGGCCATTGATATATGAGCTATCATTTTGCAGTGCATGATGTCTGTTCTTTTTGGGTAACTAAGATTCTTTTCATTCTAGCATTTTACTAGGATCTTATTGAGCATGTTTTTGAGTCAGTCTTACTCTGTATTACTTACTATCTATTGCTGTGCTGTACTTTTTTTCTTGTTGACTTTGTCTTTGCTACTCATTTTTTATATGTTTTTGTATTTATGCTATTTTTAAATATATTCATGAAGATTTTTGGGTTTCTATGCTCCTATGTGGGTCTTATTTGGTTTGATATATGGTTGGGAGTTTAAACCACCATTACATTATATGAATCACCTATGGATATAATTATAAATACATTATAGAGTATATATAATTTCTATGGTGAATGTACTAGATCAAAGGCTTTACTGCAGGAGATGAAAATGTACAATTTTTTGCTGTGGTAAATTTTTCTAATATTCTTCTAATATTTTCTGTTCAGGAGTTCTATTGCGGAGGTGGCATTGCTGCTTTTAATAAATACAACCGGAAATTAAGCTGTCTTTATAGGATAACAGAAAGATATGGCTGCCACTCAAAACTCAAGTAAATTAACAAAGCTATACCAAACCCGTATACATCACCAGTGTCGAAGAGGCATGCCTTGGGCCCACCAGACAAAATTATTATCTGGGCCTACTGTCAATCTAGACAGAACATGTCTGACAAATTTTAATCACATCCTAAAATATGTTGTTATCAGTGTGTCCGATTGTGTTATTATCATAAGGGTTTTTTCACTATAGGAAGTAATGGCATGTTGCTAGGATATGCGATTATTTTAGAATTGGTGGGAGTCCGAATGCAAGGACCCTGAGTGATCCTCAAAAATAAGAGTCTGCAATGCCAGTTAAGTCCTGCAGGTCCTTCACTAAAATGGAGCAGTGTTGCAGTTCCCTGCACAGCGGGGGCCAGGAATGTGGAATACTGCCATAGGGACATCTATTCCCTTATTTTAGGGATCGTCAGGGTACTCAAGGGAGCAATATGCCATAATGTTATAACATATACATAAATGGAGTAGTCGTCTGCAGGACCATTGTGATCCATTGCTAAACATCACAACCATGTTGAAGTGATAATTAGCCTTAGTAATGCTTCATTCCATACAATTTTTGGTAAATTAGTTCTTTACATTTGCAAAAAATATGACAAAATGTTTTTGACAGCATTTCCGCTTTGTTTTCTGTTTTGTAAGAGGTCTTTCTTTATCATTTTGTCTTCGTGATCTGAACTTGCTGATTCAAGTAACGGAAAGTGTTTTGCTGATAAAATATAATTTGCAGAATGAGAATGATTAAAGCAGGAATTTGGGCACTAATTGGAATTTCATCAAGGTTATGAATCACCATCCAATTAAGGCATAAAAGATGGTTTAATAAATGAGCATGTCCTGTGCTTTTCATTCGTCTGCTCTGGTCACTGGCAATTAAATATTACTGCTGGAAGTCATTTTGAAAAAAAAATATATATCCTTCTTTATTTTAAATACAAGAAGCACACCATCTGCCACATCTGCCACGTGGGGTGGTATGCCTACAGTTTATATGTTGAAAGTACCAAATGCTCATTAATACATAATAACATGCAGAAATATTTTCCTGCAATACGAAGGAAAAAGTAGTCAAATCTCTTTTACAGAGTCATAAAACTTGGCTAGGAAATGAAGCTTATGTTACAAGAATAGCAGCACATTTCAGTTATTTAGAAAGAGATTGATATATATAAACGAATGCCATCTGAGATCGACTTTCCACAAATAATATGCTATAGCAAGATTTAAATCAAAATGGCAAAAATTGTATATGCAACACTTAATGCCACACTAGAAAATACATGGGCTGTGTGTGGCGTTGCAGTTCAGGCTTGGACTTAGTTGCAATACCAGACACAGCCCATGGACAAGTGTGGCGCTGCTTCTGTCATATCTTATTTACCTGGTAATGACACTTACAAAACAACCCCTAACCATTTGCCCAATAAGACATCGCACCTATATGAGCCAGAGTAGATGAGCCATAAAAAAAGAGTGGCTCTGATGGACCCAGCCAAATTATGTATTGCATGGTTGGCCATTCATTTCCCTTGTGTGGCTACATGATACCCCCCCATGTGAGGAGTCGGACCACCAGCTATCAGCTGATCGCTGGGCATCTGACTTTAGAGAAGGGGTTGTCTTCACGAAACCCTTTAAGATTAATTGGGGCACAGTTTAGCAGCAAGACCCCATATACCACAATCAACCCCTTTAGCAAAATTTGGTATAATAATGATAAAAACAATTTAATATTATCATAAAACTAAACACTATTATACTTCTATAAGCTGCTGAGATGGAATGTATTTTGAAGGAGAGTGATTGTGATCTTTACTCATCTTAGGTTACAGACACATCAGAGAGAGTAACATTGAGACTACAGTGTGAATATTGTGTTGACAGTACGAGTTCTCCTCATCTGTTCTTTGACACTGACAGGCGTAATTATCTCATATTCAGTGTGACAGTGTAAAATGGACTTACAGTACATTTACTTCTTGTCTTAAAGTAGATCTGTCACTAGTTTAGCTCGGAGATAGGGCATTACTAATATAATAGGCGCTGTCACACTGATAATGCCAGTGAAAATGTGTCCCAAAATGTTTATTATTTTAAAAGTTATCAGCTTATTTCAAAATATGCAATGGAGCCTTTATTAGACAAGTGGGAGGTAACACCAGCGATTCTCCTGAGGTGGAGCTAGTCACAGCCTCTGACGCTGTCCAATCAGCATCAAGATGCTTCACCCAGTGTGGGAGACTGAGGCTGGAGGGAAGGGGGATCACTTCAAACAGCCATATCTTGGGCTGTGGACCACCTAGAACAGAAAGAGGACATTCTAATCTTTCATATGACACCAGGATCGCAGTTCTATCTGTGAAACAACCGGAGATATCACCAGTTCAAAACACAGTTGGGTATGGAAGCCGTATACTATATGATCACGCTGTGTTGTTGGGCAGGGAAGGGGGAGAAGCTGTATGCTGATTGGACAGCGTCATACAGAAAACATTACACCCCCCAGAGTGAAAGGAAAGAGTCACCTCCCATTTGGCAAGTATTGCCAAATTCGCATATTTAGACAAATACTCATAGGTTTACAAATATTAAGCGTTTTTGAAAAAATTATACTGTAGTTATCAGCACCATAGCGACTATTAGATTAATTAGGAGATAGGGCATTAATAAACTAGTGACAGATCCTCTTTAAGTCTATCAGTCATAATGGCCCTATAATAACTACTTAATGTCTAAGGCCAGATTCACACAAGCGTGTTCAGTCCGTGATATACGGATCATATGTCGGCAGTATTTCCAGGACCAAACACACTTCAGGGAGCCGGGCTCCTAGTGTCATAGTTATCTGGCAGGAGTCCCTGCCTCGCTGCGGGAAAACTGTTGCATACTGTAATCATGTTTTCAGTACGCCACAGTTTTCCCGCAGAGAGGCAGGGACTCCTGCCAGATAACTATGACGCTAGGAGCCCGGCTCCCTGAAGTTTGTTCGGTCTGGGAAATACTGCCGACATACGGTCCATATATGACGAACTGAACACGCTCGCGTGAATCCGGCCTAAGTGTGTTTACACGACGAATAGTCTTTGTGTATAAAAGGATTTACATTTATTATGAACACTTGTGGTTTATAGAAAGCTAAAGCTGGTGAACCCTCTTAAAAGAAAGAAAATATTCAGTTTTAGGTGTGCTTTGATGAAAATCTTTAAAAAGCCACATAGCTTAAAGCTTCCAGGCTACAGTGAAAATTGAAATATTGATAAATGTCTCATCATAGTGCTATGTCACTATGGAGGACATTAAAGGGGTTGTCACGTCTGGATATCCCCTTCTCTTAATATGGATCTGCTGGCCATTAGCTGATCTTCACGGATCAAGCAACTGAAATCTGCGGTGATTAAGTATCAGTTATCACCAGTGGAAGCTGCTGGCGGCCACACATTTCTCCTGCAGTGGCCACTACAGGAGAAATGTGGTATTACATAGCGCACATTCAAATCAATGCATGACCATGTTATTCATAGTCTCGCTGAGCCCCCAGAGTGGGAGATGCTCTTCGGCCTGGCTCCCCGATGTGGTTAATAGAATGCCCTAATAGGGCATATGGACAAAGGTTGTCTAAATGTAAAAATACCCTTTAAGATAGAGGATTGAAAAGAGATTCAGGAGGCAAGAGTATTGTAAGAAGACAGGAGTGAACGGCGTAGACTTATAAACAGTTGTGAACAAGCTTGTAAAAACTTTGCACCATCTACTATATGTGTAGTTTGGTTCTTGAATTTCCATTTGAATAATAATATCAGCTAGCAATACTTATCATGATGGGCAAAGTTCATGGAATCCCTAGATAACGCATTCATTAAAATAGCTGGTTGGTTATAACTAAACATATATCTGTAACATATTATAAATTATTTTCATTCCCCACAATACAATTATCTTTAGTGCATATATAGCCTCCGTTTCTGGAAAAAACAATTTTGCGTTAAAGATTTTCAGTAGCAAATACTAGACACAGGGAAATCTCACAGTGATTCATTCATCCTCAGTATGTATTGAGGGCTAGGTCAAAAATAACCTTTATGTCACCTTGATCAACCTTTTTTTCCCTGAAATGCAATATGTTGCTCTGCAATGACCGCTGTATTTTTCTATGTGCTGCATTGCTCTCCTCCACAGTTAACCAACTCGTATACAACACTGTTCTCATGGAAAGTTCAACACATGCTACCCTCACTTTTAAGATTTCCATCCCAAAGAAATTATTATTTGTTGGATTTCATTAATTTATACATGTGCACATCCATGTAAAAAAAATCTTGGTACATGGTAGTTTAAAAATGGAGAGAAATTACAAAAACATTCTTTGTAACAGCTACTAGATTCTTATGAATAATAACATGGTATAATAATGTTTTACAGCAAATATGTACTCCTATAGGTGAACAGATGGAAAACTTGCTCATTCCAGAGCTCCCACTCTCCATACCAAACCCCTCTCTTATCTTGCCTTTAAAGGCGTTGTCCTGTCCCCAAAGATTGATGGCCTATACTCAGGATAAACCATCAATATGTGAAGTACGAGCACAGCAGCCCCTTCAAAACAACTGATTGGCAGGGTGACAGAAGTTGGACCCCGACCGATTACATATTGATGGCTTATACTGAGTATAGGCTATCAATTTTTTGGGACTGGACAACCCCTTTAATGACCCAGGCCAATAAACTGCACCCTCGCCAACCAGGCTCCCCAATGCAGACTCTGCTTGTGTCTGAATAGTTATATGTACTGTATCTCATACTTATTCATGTTATTTTTTGTAGGTATGAATATGTCATTTTTTCGGTCACAGCTTTTGGTGTTCAAACTTTTATTCATTCTTTTAAACATATAATATAACCGATTTATAGGAAATAAAAAATAATGAGGGGGGGCAATTTTAAACTTTTGCTATAAAGCCCCCTCTCTTCTATTTACACCACTGATCCATATAACTTTGATATAAGCTGTAACACATGCAGTTACAAATACAGTTTCTATTATGCTTCGTGTATTTCTTTCTTGTGCCTGAACCTTCTGAATAATTTACTTCTTGAATCCAATATATGCTACAATAATGACACATTGTAACATGTTAATATTACACAATTAGAAAAAAATCTATCTGTCAAGTAAATGTGACAAATAATAAAAGAGGGAAGAAAATTCTTTATTTATTACTTTATATAAATAATAAATATAGATAATAATGGCTCTGTTAGATTTTCTAGGCATTCTTGATGTTTCACACTTATCTAAAATACGGATAGGCTATGGTCACACCTAGATATGAAGACAGGAAGTATGCAAAAAATAGAAAAATCTTTATTGAATTACATTATAAAAACACAATAAATAAAAGGAGAAATGCATAGACCAAGAGATAAAAAGGACGGTACATTGTGCATCTCACAAATAGAATACAATAAAATGTGTCAATGAAGCCCCCGCCAAAAGGAATATATAGACTAAAATGAAGGGTCCATAAAGATATGTCATTTTTATTATTATTATCAATGACCAACGCATGATTTTTATAAAACATCTCAAAGCTTGACTTCTTAGATCAGTGACTGATTTTCTATAAATGAATTACAAGGGTTTTCCCATCTTAGACATATATGGCAAATCCCCATGATATGCCACAAATATCTGTTATTATTTAGGTCCCACCTTTGGGACCCACAGCAGTTCAAGAACAGACCCCATCCCACATGGTGAAGCAGCCGCTGGCTGTCACATCTAGGCAGAGACTCAATGGAGAGGTGGCCAGGAATTACAGAAACCGCTGTACTCACTGTGCTTGGCCGTTTGCATAACTCCCATATACTTCTAGGGAAGTTATGGAAACAGGTGGGCACAGCGAGCTTGGCTGTTTCTGTATTGTCTGGCCACCTCTCCATTCATTTTCCACCGGGATGCAACCGCTAGTGGCCACCTTACCAGGTACGGCAGGGTCGGAGTTATGGCATATCCTGTAGATCTCTAAAATCTTTTAGATGGATATACCGCTTTTGATAGGCCGATATTATCCTATATTAGGGCATATGGACAACATAGAGGAGGGTTCCCCACTCAGGATCTGCCCTAAGGACCCCCTCTATTAGCCAGTTTTGTTGGGCCCATCGTGTCCATGTATTACATATTGACCATTTAGTCATGCAGTACTACATGTGAAATGTATGGTCCTCTGCTGCCTCACTGGACAATAACAGCTGATCTCACAGGGTTTCTAATGTCGGACCCGTATTTACTAGTATAATGCATTAAAATATGAATATCTTATATAAAATTGACATTTTCAAAGCTTCTTATTATTAAATTGAATAAAAATAACAAGTGATCCCTGGGTATATAAAGACGTAACAGCTTGGTTCGCCATTAAAATTCTATTGCCTTTTTTTTTTATCCAATCTCAATTCAACCTGATATACAAAAGAGCAGTTTCATGAATAAATTAACCTTTTCAATTAGTCAGTGTTTTCCTCTGTATTCCCTGTGTGTCCTCTCCTACATTTTCACAGAATGACCCTTCGATCTAGACCATATTTTCTCTCTAGAACACGGTTCCCTTGAGTGAGGTTTGTGTATGTTTGCATATGTATTATTTTTGATCTTCTATTTCCCACTGCAATAAATGAGACAGCTATCCACTCTGTCTGACTGATACATTTAATGAAAGACTTTAACAATTGTTAACTTTTTCAGGTCCCCAAAAGTCCAAAGGGGACAAAATAATTTAGTTTAAACTAAAGAAGTGCAGTCATGCATATTTATATAAAGCTGATAATACGATTGATTTAGATGCTCTGAAAAGCTGTTTTGCTACTGAAACTGCCTGCAGCCTGTGAGATAGCAGCATGGGTAAAATTAAATTAAACCAAGAGACAAAAGTAAAACAAATATTATGTATGCCAATTTTTAGGAAAACAAAGATAATTTGCAAACTAACTAAAGGAACAAATTAAACAAGTGCTTCATCTCCGGAAAACTCATCATCTGAGGTAAAACCTTCCTACATGCCTACAAGTTGTAGTTCCTGCCATCGGGGTATAAAAACCCTAGACGACTGTACGTCCCGGCGGGAAGTAACTTTGCGCACCAGGACGTACAGTTACTGAGACGTTCCCGATGCACACTAGGAGTGACAGTGTGCACCAGGGACCGGGATGGCAGCTGTCCCCGACAGCTAACACTCCCCAGTCACCGGCAATGCACCCGTAAACAAAGTTCTGTACAGATCCCCCGATCACATTGTTTCTACTGTAAAAGTTTTAAAAACCCCTCCCGGGACTTGTAGTTAAGTCCAGGAACAGTTACTATAGTCCCCCCCATCCCATGTGACTAGCAATGGACCAATAGCAGCGGTCCATTGCCGGCGATTGCTGTGATTGGTGGGCCTGTTCAGACCTTCCAATCACAATGCATTTTCACCAAGGGTGGGTGAAAAATAATGGATACAGGCTCGGATCTCTTAGTGGGTGAAGATAAGTTGTAGAGATCAGAACCAGTGCCGTTTTGTGTGCCCCTCACAAGTGAAAAACAGCATTAACCCCTGATCTCCAGCTCCATGTTCCCAGTGTATAACCCCTCCTAGTGTATAAGGGAGATTTTTTTTTTTCCATTTTGTTTTGTCAGTAAGGGCCTGTTCACATCAGCGTTGACTTTCCGTTCCGGGGTTCCGTCGGAGGTTTCCGTCGGGTGAACCCCGCAACGTAAAGTCAAACTGAAACTACAGCTTCCATTTCAGTCACCATTGATATCAATGGTGACGGAAACATTGCTAATGGTTTCCGTTTGTCACTGTTCCGGCAGGTTTCCGTTTTTCCGACGGAATCAATAGCGCAGTCGACATGAAAAATGGGGGGGACATTTTTATAACCAGCCAGATACAACATAGCAGCAGCAGCAGCAGCAGCCTAGCATTACCAGGGTGGGAAGGGTCACAGTTTTTGGCCTTTCCGAGCCTATTAATACCAGCCTGTGGCCGCACCAGTGCCCCTCCGTCACTACAGATGGTCGGGTACTAGATGGTACCCGGCTCTTCCTGGTACCCCTGGTGGCGCTGGGTACCAGGGTAATAATGGGGATTAGTGTTAACCTCTTCATGTCTAACATTAAATCCCCCCTTAGTAATGGGTGTTGTCAATCAGCCAGCATCTATTACTAAGGTGGTAGTTATAAAGTTTAAACAAATACAAAGACATAGATAAAATATTTAATTGAAATAAAAATTCCACACAATCCTCGTTATCCATTTCATTGAGAATAAAAAAAAAAATGCAGTTATCGAAGAAGTCCTCAAATCTGAAGTAGTCCAACAACCGAACTTGTAAAAAAACAAACACACAAAAATAAATAGTAACACATTAAAAAGGAAAATAATTCTTATACTTACCTTTCGAGGGTCCAGTGCTGGAGCTGCAATGTCAGCGAGCTGGGCCCTATATCTAATCCTATCATGTGTGATGCTGTCTGCTGAGCCACTGTGTCTAATCCTATCATGTGTGATACTGTTTGCTAAGCCGCTGTATATAATCCTATCCATAGCTATAGGGTCGTAGTGCTATAGATATGCTGTCTCATATATATATATATATATATATATATATATATATATATATATATATATATATACGCACGTATTCATATACGCACACATTTTTTTTTATGGGGGGTCACATATGTATTGGGGCTATGCCCCCTGATGTTTTAAGTCCTTAGTGACGCCCCTGGCTGCTAGTGCTGCATTGTTGGATCACTTAGGAGAGCCAGCGATGCAGCTGAAAGCTGCGGGCCATCGGACATGAGAAGTTTGGAGGGAGGGGGCTCAAGAAGAACCTTTGCATCGGGGCCCATGAGCCATTAGCTACGCCCCTGCCCACATGTGAGTTCACATCGTCCACAATGAATCCTGTGTACATTCAGGCATATAATAAATTCATGGGGAGTGTTTGACATGAATGATCAGGTTTTAAAACCGTATAGTGCCATGACAAAAAGTTAAATCTGGTACAAGAAATTGGCAGTGTACCTTGTCCAGATGGCACTATACAATTCATATTTCATTTTCCGTAAAGCTGGCCACCCGGGTACATACTTGGAATACCAAGAAAAAAATATAAAATATTGTGAAGTGCGGACACGGGCACATTATAATGAGGGAAATCTGGGAAAGTGCCCGGGGCTGGAAGGGGGCCCAGTTCATCCCGGTTCTCCCATACCGGCTGTTAAATATACAGCCGGTTCAGAGAACCGAAGTAAAGCGGGACCTCTCACCCAATTATAACCGCATCCTTGGGATGCGGATACAATTGCTTACTGTAGCACTGGCGAGACAGGGAACTATCCGTTCCCTTCCTCCCATTCGGCGCTTTACTAATGACATAGTCGGCGCGATGATGTTATCACGCCGACTGCGCCATTACGCTGGATGAAGCCGTCTGGTCTCTGACCAGTCCTGCGTCGCTGGAGGAAGAAGCCGAAACGGGGACAGATGAGAATGTTTTTTTTTGTTCTGGGCAGCATTGAGAGTAAAATATGCAGGGGTTATTATCTACAAAGGACATTGTAAGTGGCGCTATCTACAGGGGTCATTATCTACCTAGGGAATTGTAACTGGCACAATCTATAGGGGACGTTATCTAAATGGGGCATTGTAACTGGCACAATCTACAGGGGACATTATCTGTAGAGGGCATTTTAACTAGCGCTATCTACAGGGGACATTATCTAAAAAGGGCATTTTAACTAGCGCTATCTACAGGGGACATTATCTAAAAAGGGCATTGTAACTGGCACTATCTATAGGGGACATTTTATACAGAGGGCATTGTAACTGGCACTATCTACTGGGGGCATTTTCTACAGAGGGCATTGCAACTGGAACTATCTACAGGGGGCATTGTGACTGTCGCTATCTACAGGGGGCATTGTGACTGTCACTATCTACAGGGGGCATTGTTAGGCCTTATTCACAAGAGCGTGTGCGTATTGCGCGCACAAAAAACACTGCGTTTTTTGCGCGTTGTAGTTGCGTATGTCATCAGTATGTGCTGTGTGGCTGCGTGATTTTCATGCATATGCCATGCTTATGACACGCTGTTTTGAAGTTTAGAAAAATAAATGAAGGAAGTGCTTTTATTTTTTCCTTAATTTCTTTATCTACTGTTGCACGAATCACGCGCGTCACACGGAAGTGCTTCCGTGTGCCGTGCGCGATTTTCACGCACCCATTGACTTCAATGGGTGCGTGATGCTCGAAAAACGGCCAAGTATAGGACATGTCGTGAGTTTTACGCAGCGGACATACGCTGCGTGAAAATCACGGACTGTCTGAACGGCCCCATTCACTAACATAGGTCCGTGCGACGCGCGTGAATAAGGCCTTAGTGTGTGGTGTTTTACTTTACAGTGTTTGACACAATTTCATTCAGGGGCACAGTGTATAATACTATTATATTCAGGAGCACAGTGTATAGTACGATTATATTCAGGAGCGCAGTGTATAGTACTATTATATTCAGGGGTGCAGTGTATAATACTATTATATTCAGGAGTACAGTGTATAATACTATTATATTCAGGGGTGCAGTGTATAGTACTATTATATTCAGGGGCGCAGTGTATAGTACTATTATATTCAGGGACACGGTATATAGTACTATTATATTCAGGAGCACAGTGTATAGTACTATTATATTTAGGAGTACAGTGTATAATACTATTATATTCAGGAGTACAGTTTATAGTACTATTATATTCAGGAGTACAGTGTATAGTACTATTATATTCAGGGGCACAGTTTATGATACTATTATATTTAGAAGCATAGAGTGTGGCATCATGAGAAATTCAATCTTCATTTATAGATGCGGAAATGTTGGAAAAGTGAGGAGCTGAAGAAATCTGAGCTGCAAACTGCAGAAATGGGCCGTGCCCGGAAGAAGTCTGGACCGGATGGAGAAAAAAAGAGAAAAAGAACGAAAAAGAATCTGAGACATCACCTGTGAGTCACTCAATGTAAATGTTTATTCTCCCTGTGACTGATCAGTACTGTAGTCACTGTATGATCTGCAGCTAGATGACGGATGGTAGCATTATTTTTTGTTAAATAGCAACTCCCAGCATAACCTAACCACTGTTCAGGCTATACTCGGAGCTGTTTTATGTCGTACAAATTTATACAGCAGGGGTTAAACTGAATTTGCAAATGATCTCTGTACTGAACTGTATTTGTTCTGGTGCTGTATATATGTACTGAGCTCAGTTCTGTTGCTGTATATATGTACTAAGCTTGGTTCTGTGTCTGTATATAAGTACTGAGCTTGGTTCTGGTGTGGTATATATATGTACTGAGCTTGGTTCTGGTGTAGTATATATGTACTGAGCTTGGTTCTGGGGATGTATTTATGTACTGAGCTTGGTTCTGGGTCTGAGAAGGTAAATATATACAGTAAAAACTAAACCCAAAAAAACATGGAGGAATCTCAGTTTTTTCCAATTCACCCATTATATGGTACTTTAAATGGTGCCAATAAAACTACAACTCCTCCTACAAAAAAATAATCCTTCACACACCACTCCATTGACGCAAAAATAAAAAAGTTATAAAGCTCCTGGCCACTTTAGTGTCTCAAAATATTCTGCTTTTACAGCTAATTCAAAACACACCAAAAAAACGCAGGCCACAAAAAAGGTGCCGTGTCTGTGCAAAAAGGGGTATCTGAAAGGATACCTTATATTAGTGCAACACCTGTCCATCCAAATCCGAACCCTGCATGAAGGACTGCTTCCGCATCTTCCACACCTCCCTGGATTAAAAATGTTATACTTTTAGGCCGGGTTCCCACAGGTAGGAAATGCTGAGTAAAAATCACGCAGCTTATCCGACCTGGAACCCGCAGTACATTCCGTCTGAAAAATCCCAACACATTATGGTGTGGTTGTTAGAGGTGAATTTTCGCTGCAGAAGAAAGCGCTCATACTTACACCCTCTGTCTTCTCTGCGCATAGTCCAGCCTCCTAAGATGACCTTGCAGGCCATGTGACGCTGCAGCCTGTGATTGGCTGCAGCGGTCACATGGGATGAATCATCATCCCAGGAGGCCAGACTGAAGGAAGAATGAGGGTGTTCTGGGTAAGTATGATTTTTTGGGGGTTTTCCGGAGTTGTGATGTTTGTAGCGTAATAGCTGCGATTACGCAGCAAAATCCGCAACATTTGGTTTTCTGTTGCGGGTTTTGCATCCCCATTGAATTCAATGGGGAAAACCCACAACAGAAGATCAGCAAAAATGCAGCATAAATTGACATGCTGCGGAATTAAATTCCCCACCGCAGTTTAATTTATTAATGTTTACACTGCCTTTTTTCCCCCTAAATTGACTAAATCTCATTCAATTCGCTGCTACTGTAAATGCTGGGGAATTTCCGCACACAATTCTGCAGCAGTTACGCTACGTGGGAGCCCGGCCTTAAAACCCCCACCTGTCTTTTGTATCCATTTTTAAAATTGGACACTCTAAGAAAACGTATAACAAAATTAAAAATTCTCATTACACCTGTAGATGAATACTTAATACTATAATAAATGTTTATGATCTGCACAATTTTGTCAGGCCTATGCTTGTGGCCAAAAATCATCCAAGTAAAAATAAGGCCTCAAAATCCTTGTGGTGCTCCTTCACTTCCAGGCACTGCTATGTGTCCAGACAACATATTTAGACCACTTTGTTTTTGTTTTTTTCTGAACTCAGAAGAAATAGCCCAATAAATATTGAGGTGCTTTTCTTCACTTACATGCTCTGTGCCTGAAAAATCTGTCCAATAGATGACGCATTTGTGAAAAATGTAAAATTTTATTTTTCATGCCAGATTTCAGCAAAAAAAAGTCTATGGGGTCATAAAAGTGATCACATCCCTAAAAAATTCTTTGAGGGGTGCAGTTTCCAAAATGGGGTCACTTCTTGGGGGGTCTCCACTGTACTGGTACCTCAATAGCTCTACAAAAGTGACATGGCACCCGAAAACCATTCCAGCAAAATCTTTGCTCCAAATGGTGTTCCTTCACTTCTGAGCTCTGCCGTGGGTCTAAAAAGCAGTTTATTACCACATATGGTATATTCCCGTAACTGGGAGACATTGCTTTACAAATGCTGAGGTGCTTTTTCTCCTTTAGTCCTTGTAAAAATTTAAAATTGTTACGATTTTTCAGAAAAAATTTAGATTTTCATTTTCTCAGACTAATTCAAATAAATTTAGCAAAAAAACTGTGTGGCCAAAATGCTAACTATACTCCTAGATTAATTCCTTGATGGGCGTTGTTTCCAAAATGGGGTCACTTTTGGGGGGTTTCCACTGTTTTGGCACCACAAGACCTCTTCAAACCTGTCATGGTGCCTAAAATATATTCTAAAAAAGAGGAGGTCCCAAAATCCTCTAGGTGCTCCTTTGCTTCGGAGGCCGGTGCTTCAGTCCATTAGCGGACTAGGGCCAGATGTGGGCTATTTCTGAAAACTGCAGGATCTGGGCAATAAATATTGTGTTTTGCGTTTCTCTGGTAAAACCTTCGGTGTTACAGAAAAAATTTATTACAAATGAATTTCGGACAAAAAATTACATTTGTAAATTTCACATCTACATTGCTATAATTCCTTTAAAACATCTATAGGGTTAAGACATTTTCTGAATGCAGTTTTGAATACTTGAGGGGTGCAGTTTTTTAAATGGGGTGATTTATTGGGGGTTTCTAATATATAAGGCCCTCAAAGCCACTTCAGAACTGAACTGGTCTCTGAAAAAATAGCCTTTTGACATTTTCTTGAAAATGTGAGAAATTGCTGCTAAAGTTCTAAGCTTTGTAACGTCCTAGAAAATTAAAAGAATGTTCAAAAAACGATGCAAACATAAAGTAGACATATAGGAAATGTTAACTAATAACTATTTTGTGTGGTATTACTATTGTGTGGTATCACTATCTGTTTTACAAGCAGATACATTTAAATTTAGAAAAATTCTAATTTTTGCAAACTTTCTCTAAGTTTTGGTGTTTTTCACAAATAAATATTGAATTTATCGACCAAATTATTTCACTAACACAAAGTATAATATGTCACAAGAAAACAGAACTCAGAATTGCTTGGATAGGTAAAAGCATTCCAAAGTTATTTTATCACTGAAATTAATAAGTGGGTTCCTCAAAGAAACAAGTAGTATGACAGATTAGGAACACTTCATAAAACATAACTTTTATTCATTATTCAGATTAAAATACTCTAGGTAATTCTTTTGAATACAAATACCCCTGACACAACCAGGGTTGAATCAAATAAGCAGTCCACAATAATCACCTGAAGTATCCAGAAAATTATATCTAGATGGTGTGGTACCATACGCCACCTATAGACAAACTCCAGGAATACAAAAATTTCTATCACACACAATTAGTATAATTTCTAAGCAACAAATATTGCATAAAATGACCACAACACTGACACTTCATAACCGTCCCAATGCATTTCCCTAAGGCTACCACAAACAGCAACATTTTATGGACTACCAAAAATCCATAAAGGATTAGCTCCTTTAAAAGGTCGACCAATAGTGGCAGGCGTTAGCTCAATAACTCAAAATATTAGTGTTTATGTGCACCAAGTGCTAAGAGAACTTGTACTAACCTTACCTTCATATGTTCGTTATAGCATGGACCTCCTAAGAAAACTGGATGGGGTCAGTGTAGATGACCATGTTATGATGGCAAGTATTGATGTAGAATCTTTCTAAAGCTCTATTCCACATGTAGCAGGCATGAAGGCAGTCAATTTCTATCTTAAAACTCAAGGCACATACTTATCCCCACATAATACATTTGTTTTGTCCCTGTTGAAGTTTATACTTACTCATAATTTTTTCTTGTTTGACGGGCGTATCTACCACCAGCTCAGTGGGACAGTCATGGGTAGTCCCTGTGCTTCTACCTATGCGAACCTCCTCCTGGGCTGGTGGGAGGACAAGATTGTTTTTCCTCCGGAGGAAACCCCATGGACCAGACACATAGTATCTTGGCATCATTTAATAGACAACATTTTGATACTATGATCTGGATCCAGTGAACAGTTTTCTGATTTTGTTGGCTCATTAAACCAAAATGACACTGGATTGGGATTTACCTATGAACTTGGTGATAGGTCGATTTCCCTTTTGGATCTCAAATTATGGAAGAATGAGCAGGGAGGTATCTCCAGTTCTCTGTTTCGTAAACCGTCCTCCACTAATAGCCTCCTAAACTGGGAGAGCCACTATCCTCCATCTCTCAGACGTAAGGCCAATACCTGAGGGTCCGGAGAAATTGTTCCTCGGACAATGAATTCCAGGTACAAGCCAGAGAATTGAGGGATAGATTCGAGGCAAGAGGATACCCTAGACAGATCCTTCAATCAGCATATCATAATGCCCTAATCCAAAACAAGGATGATCTTCTTTAACCCAAACTAACTTAAATCTGATACAGGGGATAGGCAAATATGCAGGATTATAAGAACCTATGACGACCAAGCTTCTAAAGTTTTTGGAGTTTTGGAGAATTATTGGGGGGGTTTGGTGACTTAACAGATGTGATACCATGTAAACCCTCCATAACGTTCAGGAAGTGACATTGTTTATAACAGAGATTGGTGCATAGCCACTACACCAGACCCAAGCCACAGAGCAACTGGCTCAGTTCTAACATTGTGAAAAATTTTAGATGTAGTGGTTGTGTAGCCTGTCCCTATATGCGACGCACAAAAATGGTAAAGAGATTGGTTACTGGATAGATCTTTTACCTACGTGATTGTCGGAGTAGGGGGGGGTGTTTTATCTGTGTCAATGTACCTGCCCTAAAGATTATATAGGAAAGACCTTCTGTAATGACGGGATAGGGAGACGGACAGGTGAGCCCTAATCTACCCGCCACTCAGTCCCTGCCTACTTGCACGGCCCGTCCTAGGCGACGGTGTACAACAGGGCGACGGTCCCTACGCACAATAAGTGCATGACAGACAAACAGACAGGGGTACACAGAAGCTAGGAGAAGTGGGGCAGTTACCCACGGCAACACCGTGAGCAACAAGAGTAGTGAACGAGCCGAGTCAAACCAAGAGATTACGTGGTAGCAAAAGCAGAGCAGTCAAGGATAGTCAGTCAAGCCAGGGTCGATATGAAGCAGAGGTCAATGGTAATAGCAGGGACAGTAGAGCCAGGAAGCAAGAGAATCACAGGCACAGGACAAGCAGCAAATTAAGGTATAAGTAGACCAAGAGTGGGAGCTAGAACCGCCTGGCCAGACTGTGATAGGTTCTCCCACTCCTCAGCCTACCAGACTGAGTGGTAGCAGAACGAGTCACTCGAGCAGACCTAGGAACAGATGCAGGCTGATTAACCACGGGCGTCGACACAGAAGCTGTGTCAGGCAAATCCTTTACACCTTCGGTGAATTCCATAGGATAGGTGAACATCTTAATGACATAGAAAACAAAACGTGATAAAACTATCCCTAGACATATACATAAGTGCCAAAATGGTGACCCAGCATCCATTTCATTCTCAGCAATTGAATTGGTTAAAATAGTGGCACGGGCCCCCTCATGCTGCGGGCCCCGTAGCAGCCGCTACGGCTGCTATAGCGGTAGTTACGCCACTGGCTCTGAACATGAAGACTTCCAGCACTGCTAGGAAGAATGGCAGTGCACTGGAATCTTTGTGTACAGTCCCAGGAGACTTACTTTAAGGGCAGGTTCAGACGTGGCGGAATTGCTGTGGAATTCCACAGCGGACAGTCCGCAGTGGAATTCTCCAGCGGCCGTTTTTTACATTTGTTTCAATACATTTTTAGGCAAGTTAGTTCAGACGTTGCGGAAAACTCCGCTGCGGACCATAGGCTGCAGTGCAGAATTTTCCCTCCGCAGCATGCACTGTCTGTTGCGGAGAAGAAGCGGAATTTTACTGCGGATTTCAGCCTTTGCAATGCAAAAACTGAAATCTGTGGCAAGTCCGCTGTCTTTTCTGCAACGTCTGAATTACCTGTCAAATATGCAAATGTTAGTGCAGATTCGTTGCGTAATTGCCCCAAATCTGCACCAACATTTGCAGCGGAAAAATTCTGCCACGTCTGAACGTGCCCTAAGGGTGATCGAGCCTAATTGTATGTTTTTTGAATAAAAGGATTTTTTTGGGAAATCATTCTCATTACTTTTGTAATACACCTCGTATAACTATTATAACATATTGGTAATAATGCATTTGAACATTTGAATACAATAATATGATCACAGGACAGTATAAACTTATGTTAGTAAACATTTTGGTAATCAGAATATATATTGTTTGTCTTAAAAACATCTACTTTATTGTTTTATATCCCAAACATATGACACTACTCACGTATGACAAGAATATACAGTATATATGCAATATCTGCAATTATATGTCAACAAGTCAAAAACTTACAATGGATTTCCCTTTCTGGCGCACGGATAGGGTTGTGCCTGGCGCAGTTTACTCTAGTGCTATTAATATTAAGACTGCCGTATGAAACGCAAATTCCCCCCTATATTTCATTAAAGTAGCCAAAGTTTAACTTAGGCAAAAATGGTCAAATGAAAAAATGTGGGCCAATGTGCTTCTTTCTGGTACCCAAAACCCCTTATTGCACCCCTACATAGAAACCTATAAAGTAATAAAAATGGGTAACCACATATAGGGCTAACACTTCTCACATACTATACAATGAAAAGTATTGTGAATTCAGCTGTCAATCACAAAGTGCCCGCTCCCGGATAATGTAACAAGTAGAACTAGTCGCTGCAGTGATAAAATAGTGGTCTGATTAAAAAAAACAAGCAAACAAACAAACAAATGAAAAGAACAATAAATAATGCTTTAATACAATCAACACATAAAATATAAGGTTTATGCAAACTGTATAAGTAAAGCAGCACATCTGATGTGGAAGTAACTGCAGATGTCAAACAATGACATAAGCGGCTGCCATAATAGCACTGACTAGATCAAATCACACAAAACTGAACTAGTTAAAATAAAGTTAAAAATAAGTTTACATTTCAGAAGTGATTATCTCAGTGCATGTGTCGTACATTGTAATGAAAGCACGTTTCTTACAACGCACTAGCGCCCTCTACGCTTCATTCCCTATTATCTGCAACTAAAGCAATCAGTCACGTCAATATATTTCACATTTTTTAAACAACATTGTTAATAATGTTAATAACATTAAGACCTTATTCACACGAATGTGTTATACGCCCGCGCTACGCGTGTGATTTTCACACGCGTCGCACGGACCTATGTTAATGAATGGGGCCGTTCTGACTGTCAGTGAATTTGACGCAGCGTATGAGCGCTGCGTAAAACTCACGACATGTCCTATATTTGGCCGTGCTTCGTGCAGCACGCGCCCATTTAAGTCAGTGGGTGCGTGCAAATCGCGCTCGGCACACGGAAGCACTTCCGGGTGCAGCGCATGATTCGCGCTACAATAGTAAAATAAATGAATGAAAACAGAAAAGCACCACGTGCTTTTCTGTTTGTAAACATAAAACCAGAGTGTCATAATGATTCGGGCTGCATGAAAATCACGCAGACACGCATCATATGATGCTGCCACACGGAGCTTTTGCGCGCGAAAAATGCAACGTGTCCGTGTGAATAAGGCCTAAGGGTAAGTTCACATGGAGCGTAAATACTGCGGATGTTCCACAACGTATTTCATTGAGGAAAATTTGCAGTGTAATACAGGAGCAGCAGAGAGGATGAGATTCCCATCTCATCCACACGCTGCGTAAAAAATACACAGAGAAACCATCCGTAAATTGACCCGTGGTGCGTTTATTTAATCCGCACCATAAATTCATATGCTGCGGATTAATAAAACGCACGTCAATTTATGAATCGCTGCTTTTCTGTTTTGTGGGGTTTCCCCATTGAATTCAATGTGGTGGTAAAAGCTGCAACAAATCGCAAATGTTGTGATTTTTACAGTGGGAAATAAAATAAAAAGCTATACTTACCCGGATCTCTCTGCTTCTCCGTCCAGGCTGGCCTCCTGGGTTGATGTTTCATCCCATGTGACTTCTGCAGCCAATCACAGGCTGCAGCGGTCACATGAGATAAAAGGTCATCCCAGGAGGCCGGGCTGCAGGACATCACCATGACTACGCGTAAGTAAAAGTTGTTTTTTTTTTTTTACCTGCTGCTTTTTGCAGCAGACATTTCGGCCGAAAAACTGTACCACAATTTGGGATCCAGGGCGGATACACTGTGTAATTTGACACAGCGTATCCGCACTATGTAAACATAACCTAAAAGTTTTTCCCGGTTTTATGTAAATAATGCTTAAAGGGGTTTTCTAGCCAGTAAAAATTCATGGCCTATCCTCAGTGTAGGCCATTAATAGCTGATGGGTCGGGGTCTGACACCCGTTCACGTCAATGGGAGAAAAGGCTGCAAAACCTGTGAATCGCCGCTAAATGCGTGTCGAAGATTGACAGTGAGCAAGTAGAAATGAAGGGGAAGTCTGACCCCTTCCCATCAGCTATTGATGGCCTATCCTGAGGATAGGCTATCATTTTTTACTGTTTTACTGGCTGGAAAACCCATTTAATCACTGTGTGAATGAAAAGTTATACATCTATTTAATATATTTTGTTCAATTCCTCACCATTTTCAAGATACTTGTTGGGACTCTGATCATGGGTTTCGTCGGACCTTTCCATCAGGGGAACCCATGATCGGAATCCAAAAATAATACCGTAGTTGACTGCGCTATTCATTCTGTCAAAATAAAGGAACCCTTAAACAACGGTGACAAACGGAAACCATTTGCACCGGATCTGTCACCATTGAAACCATTGAAACTGGGGTTTCCGTTTGGAATCCGTTCATGGGTTCCCCTGACGGAACGTTCAGACAGAACAGATGAACGGAGCCCTGACGCAGATGTGAACGAAGCCTTAGCTGCCAGTAAGTTAGAACGGTCTTGTTCACATTCAGAAGTTGAAAATCTGCACAGACTAGTCCTGCTCTCAGCGTGGATACAATTGTGTCTAGACAATCCTCTTTGAGCTGAATACATTAGTATCATCAGCACACATCTGATACAATGTCTCATTCTAGAGTCCAGGCTGTTTACCTCAAAGAGCATTGCCTAAACTAGTTACAATTGTGTCCACTTTTCATCAGCAAGAACAGGTATGTTCAGGTTTGTTACCTCTGAATATAAACAAAAATTTTCTCATTCACTGACCGCAAAATAATATCTTGAAAATGGTGATGAATTGAAACACAAAGTTTGTCACAAAGTTATAGAACTGTTTATTTATACAGTGGTTATACTTTATTTACATCAAACCAGAAAACTGCATTAAAAAGATAAATGTATTATAAGATGAGAAGATAAGTGTATTATAAAAATTGCAGGGTAGTAAAAGTCAGAGAGGGTAATTTATTAAACAATCAACACAATTTTTCTAATGTAGAAAAGTCGCAATATGTGCAAAACTAGCTTCTTGCGCAAATCTTTTTCAGCTTTGTTTCTTCCGCAATCACCGCCACTTTTAAAGAAAAAAAAAAAAAAGTGGGTAGAGATTAGCTAGCGTAAAGGGAGTAGGGCCATCCACAACTTTACACATTTACTATAATTTATGCCATGTAGATTTCCCTTTCTGGTTCATGGACATCCAGAGATGCGCCTAATACGGTATATTAAGAACACTTTCTTTTAAAACTGGCATATGAAACGCCTGTCTTAATAAATTCCCCCACTGCATTCCTGTCCATATGGTAACACAATCATAATAACAACCATTCAGCTTTATCAGATATTAGCGGACATTAACATTATCACAAGCACAAAAAAATGGGGAGCCATGCGATTACTTGGCTAAGTTTTGTGCTTCTAGAAAAAGTTTGTATCATAAATATTTAGTTCTAGTATAGTAAAAAAAAGTTAGAACTGTTAGGCCTCGTTCACACAGAGTTTTTTGCAGGAGGAAATTCTGCCTCAAAATTCAGTTTGGGATTTTGAGGCAGATTTTGTCATTCCTGCACGTCGTTTGCCGCGAGTTTCGTCGCGTTTTTCACTGTGTTTTTCGCCAGCGGCCATTGAGTGCTACAGGCAAAAAACTCTGCGAAATACGCTCTCTCTGCCTCCCATTGAGGTCAATGGGAGGTCAGAGGTATAAACACGCGAAGATAGGGCATGTCCCTTCTTTCTCCCGTGAGGCGGTTTTACCGCTCGTGGGAGAAAACCGCCCCCGCCTCCCATTGAAATCAACGGGAGGCATTTTCAGCCGGTTTTTGACGAGTTTTACGGAGCGGTTTCCGCTCCAAAAAGCTAGTCAAAATACTCAGTGTGAACAGGCCCTTAGGGTATGTTCCCACTGGCTATTTTCAGCCATTTTTCGGGCCTTAAACGTCCAGAAATACGGCTGAAAAATTTGTAAGCAGAAAGCCTACAAACATCTGCCCATTGATTTCAATGGGAAATACGGAGTTCTGTTCCGGCGAGTTTTAACACACCTCAATTTTAAAAAACGGCGCATAAAAACGCCCCGTAAAAAGAAGTGCATGTGACTTCTTGAGCAGTTTTTGTAGCCGTTTTTCATTGACGCGATAGAAAAACAGCTCCAAAAACGGGCGTAAAAAAAAACGCCGCGAAAAACGCGAGTTTGTTTAAAAAACTGCTGAAAATCAGGAGCTGTTTTCCCTTGAAAATAGCTCCATATTTTCAGCCGTACTTCAACCGTGTGAACATAGCCTTAAACTAACATGCACTAAAAAGGGCTGAACTGTGCCTGGTTCAGAAGGACCAAAATACCTAAACTGGTTAAACTATCCATGCACAGGTACCCTACATGCCCAAAAGCACATGGAAAGTTCTTAGTAACATCTGTGGATGTTTATGTAACAGCCATTATTTACTCAAGCAGAAGAAGAACACCCGCTAAGCAGCGGACTAGGCAATGTTCAAGAGTTCAAAGACTTTCAACCTTACGGAAAGCCCCTTTATATTGTCAGCTCATAAATTTCAACTTCTGCCCAGGTCAAGTTAGAGGGATTTTACTGTTGAAGTTGAGATGCTGAAGAATGAAATTGGCTTAAATGCATCAAGCTATGTAGGTATCATAAACCCATAGAGAGGTAAATGGCAAAATATGTAGCACAGAAAGAAGCATAATTCATCTAAAACAAAGTCACTACCAGATTCCAAAATACTTTGAGAATCAACAGGAGCACAAAGAACTATTTCTATATCTGAGTAGCCTCACGTAACCTTTACCTGAGTATTGGGTTAGCTAACGGCCTCTTACATGTGAGGCGTCAGACACAAGTTATTTTGAGAACTGAATCATACTTCGTCATTTGGCAGCTCAATAGAAAAGTAAAAATTGGATGGAACTAGAGAACTACTGCCCTTTTATCTGGTGTACGTGGCCTAGGCCTCCTGGATCCGCAGTACTGAGACCTCCATCAACATTCAAGACCATTTTGTGCCTCACAATTTGTGCAACCAGTTTGGACAAAGGGTTTTCTATCATCATCCATCAATCCATCCATCCATCATCCATCCATCATCCATCCATCTATCATCCATCCATCATCCATCCATCATCCATCCATCATCCATCCATCATCCATCCAGCATCCATCCATCATCCATCCATCATCCATCCATCATCCATCATCATCCATCATCATCCATCAGTCTTCTAAAAAAGTATACAGTTGCGCTTCCTTTTGTATTCATCTAAGTCTCGACCATCAGCTCTTTTTTATACATGCATTTCCATTTGTATACATCTAACATAATGCAAAAAGATGGATTTGAGCCACAGCCATATAGTTTGTATATATAATTTGGCGCACCTACATTAAAATCTAGTAGACGTTGTAATAGCATATGACATCAGAAGGATATGTTTGGTTTGGTATCCACACATACTGCACCCATTGAAATCTATAAAAATCCAAATATATCCCGATAGTGGGTCTTTTTAGTATGTTTGACAGCGTAACATCTGGATACTGTATACTGTTTTGTTTTTTTACCGTATTAAAAAGCGTCTACCACAGTATTGAGTACTGCAAAATGTACAGTAACCATTGCCCAAACGTGGTGTGAATAGAGCCTAAGGCTGGGTTCACACGTGGCGGAATTTCACTTGAATTCCGCTGCGGACACTCCGCAGCGTTAATCCGCAGCGGAGCCGTTTCTCCATTGACTTCCACTTCTATTTAGAAGTGTTCGTTTAGACGATGCGTAAAATTCCGCTGCGGAGCATAGGCTGCGGAGCGGAATTTGGTGTCCGCAGCATGCTCTGTCTGTTGCAGAGCAGTGGCGGACTGGTTGCGGACTCATGGCGGAATTTCTCCATTGACTTCAATGGAGATTCTAAATTCCGCAATGAAGTCCGCAGCTGTCATGCACATGTCATGTGTGCTGCGGATGCGTCTTGCTTTTTGGACATGACATTTCTTCATTCTGGCTGGACCTATGTATTTCTAGGTCTACAGCCAGACTGAGGAAGTCAATGGGGCTCCCGTAATTACGGGAGCGTTGCTAGGAGACGTCAGTAAATAGTCACTGTCCAGGGTGCTGAAAGAGTTAAGCGATCGGCAGTAACTGTTTCTGCACCCTGGACAGTGACTACCGATCCCAATATACAGCAACCTGTCAAAAAATAGAAGTTCATACTTACCGAGAACTCCCTGCTTCTGTCTCCAGTCCGGCTTCTCAGGATGACGTTTCAGTGTAAGTGACGGCTGCAGCCAATCACAGGCTGCAGCGGTCACATGGACTGCCGCGTCATCCAGGGAGGTCGGGCTGGATGCCGAAAGAGGGACGCGTCACCAAGACAACGGCCGGTAAGTATGAAAGTCGTTTACTTTCACTAGGGAAAGTGCTGTCCCTTCTCTCTATCCTGCACTGATAATAGAGAGAAGGGAAGCACTTTTCCCGCAGTCCGCAGCAGCTAGTCCGCATCAATTTACTGCACATTTTGGGCAGATCCGCAGCCGTAATCCGCAACCCGGATTAGGTGCGGCATTGATGCGGACAGTTGCGGAGGAAATCCGCCACGTGGGGGCATGCCCTTAGGCTGGGTTCACACATCGTGGTCAAAATGCGTTTTTTTTTTTTTTTTTGCTAATACTGTTCAAAACGGCTCTGATTTGCCACAAATTGCAAAAAAAAATATCATTTTGTGCATGACGTGAAAACCCAGCCTCATGATTGCAGCCTATAGAACAACTTATAGGCACTCCATGTATCGTAGTTATGAAACCTCCGTACAGCACCTTATTACCTTATTATAGAGATATTCTTTCTTAGGCCTTATTCACACAAGTGTATTTCACGTCCGTGTTACGCGCTTTAAAACAACGGACGACACACGGACCGATGGAATTCAATGGGTCCATTCAGACATTCAGTGTTTTTCACGCAGCGTTTGTCCGCTGCGTGAAACACACTGCATGTCCTATTCTTGTGCGTTTTTGTGCGTCAGGCTCTCATTGAAGTCAATGGATGCCTGAAAATCAGGGACAGCACACGGATACACATCCGTGATTCACACGACAGTTGCTTAAAGAGAACCTTTCACCTCCCCATACATGTGCAGCTGAGTGCAGCATGTAATGGGCAGGGCTGCACAAACCCTGGGGCACTTTACATTTTTTTCGACCTCCCTCCGTTATTTAGATATCGGTGTCGTTATATTTGGCGCCCGATATTTAAATAACCCCCTGAACAGTCAACGGGGCGTGTACTGGCAAGGGGGCGTGTTACTATGGCTGTGACACTGTCCAATCCGATATGGACAGTGTTACAGCAAGACCTGGAGAGAGTGTGTGATTGCAGTCTATTCACCCGAACAGGCAAGGGGGCGTGTCACTGCTACGGACAGTGTAAGAGCTGGGGAGAGGAGAGCGCGCTCTCATCTCTTCAGCTCTTGTGACATATTAGTCTTGTACTTTGTCTGCCAAACTGGCAAGGGGGCGTGTCACTGCTACGGACAGTGTAAGAGCTGGGGAGCGCTTAGACTATCCGTAGCAGTGACACGCCCCCTTGCCAGTTCGGCAGACAATACAAGACTGATCTCTCGCAAGAGCTGAAGAGATGAGAGCGCGCTCTTCTCTCCCCAGCTCTTACACTGTCCGTAGCAGTGACACGCCCCCTTGCCTGTTTGGCAGAAGACTAATTTTGATGCTGAAGAATGAGAGTGAGAGCTCTCTCGTGCTGTAACACTGTCCATATCTGATTGGACAGTGTCACAGCCATACTAACACCCCCCCCCCCCTTGCCAGTACATGCCTCCTTGCCAGTTGACTGTTCAGGGGGTTATTTAAATATCGGGCGCCAAATATAACGGCACCGATATCTAAATAACGGAGGGAGGTAGAAAAAAATGTAAAGTGCCCCAGGATTTGTGCAGCCCTCCCCATTACATGCTGCACTCAGCTGCACATGTATGGGGAGGTGAAAGGTTCTCTTTAAGAAATGATGAGAAGAAGACCAATACCTCCTTCAGTTTTTTTTGCTGGCGGAAGAACATTTTTTACACGCTCAAAACGGACACGTTCGTGTGAATAAGCCATCAGAAGCAATTCTTCAAGGGGAAAATACTTCCATAATATGGCATATGATGGGATGGTAAAACATGCCACGATTATTTTTCAGTTGGATTCTGACAAATCTGACGAACCCCCCCCCCCCCTCATGGCTCTGTATGAAATCAGTGACGTGCAGAGATGCTATATGGTCCCGCATCCTTCTCTGGGTGCCATTCTACATCTCTGTAATATTGAGTTATTATACGGCTGTGTGCATGAGCCCTTATCTTATCTTGTAGAAAAATATTTGGGGTGAGGTGTTTTTGGCTTAGAAATGTATGTAGAGGATAAGGCACGCTTAAATAACAATTATAATAACCAACTATTTTATTATTATTTAATTTATTATTATTATTGTTATTATTTACAGACCGAACATATTTAAGAAATTCTTTATTTAAAGCAAATAATGTTGATAGATTTCTAAATAAAAGGCAAACACAAATTCCCATTTTGGTACAGAAAGCTCTGTGCTTTGAACATTTTCATGGGCTGAGGCCAAGGTTTATGAGAAATGTCAAAATACAGCAGGTGACATAAAGGTGATTTATTTACTAGCATTTTTCAGATATGTCCTCCAGCCTTGAATACAGCTGTTCACATTGAGTACCCTTACACTATGCACAAAGATACAGAGAAAGCCAGGAGCAGTTAATGAATACAACCGGATCTTATTCAAGTGACTTCATTATTAAAGGCAATTAGAATAGTCACATGTGAATAGGTAATTAAGCTCTAATTAGCCGACTGCATGCTTGATTACTTGTAACCAAATAAAAGCATCAGGGACAATAAAAAAAATAGTCCCCAGTCAGTGCTTGTGCATTGTCCACAAAGGGTGAGTTAATACAGATGCAGCAGGACATGGGCAAAATACAATTTGTAAATATATATTCGTTCTTTTACTTCTTGCTTCTTTTTAAGGTGCCATTCACACGCCTGTAGTTTTTATCCGTAATTGCAGATAATTTGAGTACCCATTCATTCCTTCAGACCATGGACACCTTTCCGTATATTTAGGGATGTCTGTCCGGGCCGTAGAAATGATCCGCAAAATATAGAACATGTCCTATTCTTGTCTGCAATTGCGGCATGGACTTGCCCATAGAAGTCTATTGGCACATGTAAATTTGCGGACAGCTACAGATGTGCATCCGTAGCCATCCATATTTGCGGAAGTGTTGCTGTACGATGGCAGGGGATTCCCCAAGAAAATGGTGCCTGAGCGATCATGTGACCTAAGGTATTGGGACATGTTGGTGTCATCATTTGTAGCCCCCCCTTTGTTTTGCGGATCCGTAAATACGAATGCACTATGCACCGTATTTGCGGACAGAGTGTGAGATATGTGGATGACTTGCAGATTACTACGGATCTGTATTTGTGGACAGTAAAAAACACTACGGTCGTGTGCACGAGGAATAATACTGTATGTTGCTTAAAATGAATGTGGACACAAAAATATTGTAACCCAGGCCCAAGTTACATTAGAAGCTGAATGCCTAACTGCAGACCAGGGCTTTACTACTCTGTGATCCCAAAATTAAAGTTTTCTATTATTATAAATATATATGCAGGCTGTAAAGTGAATCTCCATCTTTTACTATCATGTTGCCTTTAGGTCCAAAATTCTGTGTTAATTAACTTCTTAAAACACCTTTCTAGTGGTCGGAGCTTTTCTTTTCTGGTACAGAGTAACACATCACTTACATAGACCTACAGTAGGTTTAATTTAACATTCAGGCTGCCTGCAGCCACCAGTAGGTGGAGCATAGGAGTTTAATGCATACCGTCTTATTATTAAAGGAGAATGAGCCTGCCATGCTTTGCCTGCAGATCAAGGTATGTCCTTTGTTTGGCTATAGTTCCTATTGCTATTAAACTCTGATCCTGACCTTGTTCCTGGATTACACTGATGTCTTGCTCTTTTGGATTCATTGCTTGTTTCCTGTAGTTCTACTCCTGGCCTGACTCCTGACTATATTCTGATTGCTAATCTGTTTACGACCCTGGATACATTCCTGACTTTGCTTCAAGTTCTGCGCTACAGCACACCTGACACCAATTGGTGACTATTCTGTGGCCGAGACCTAGGAATCCACCCAGGAAAGTCCATATCTCCTTGTGGGGGTTAAGGGTAAAGAACGGGGAGATTCCTTAGGGCTAGTCCACATGTAGCGGGATTGCTGCATATTTTCCGTCCAGAATTGCAGACGGAAAACACGCAGCAGAATACAGTAGCAGCAAAGTGGGTGAGATTTAACAAACCACGCTGCGTAAAATTTCAAAACAGAAATTCACCTGCGGTGCGTATTTTACATTCCTGCTGCGGAAAGTGGACTGAAGTGCTGCGATTTTCAGAGGAGATGTCACCATCTCCCAGCGTTGTGAAAAACGCAGCAAAATACGCACCATTTTCTGCAGTAAAAAATGCAGGAAATGGTGCGGTTTTTCCGCAGCGGAATGTCTGCTAGTTTCTGTGGAATTGCTGCAGAAATTTTCTGCAGGAATTCCGTTACGTGAGGACAAGCCCTTAGACTTCACACCTGAGTTTAGCAAGCGCTAAACTGATTGCAGCTTAGGCTGGGTTCACACGTGGCGGAATTTCACTTAAATTCCGCTGCGGACACTCCGCAGCGTTAATCCGCAGCGGAGCCGTTTCTCCATTGACTTCCACTTTAATTTAGCAGTGTTCGTTTAGACGATGCGTAAAATTCCGCTGCGGAGCATAGGCTGCGGAGCGGAATTTGGTGTCCGCAGCATGCTCTGTCTGTTGCGGAGCAGTGGCGGACTGGTTGCGGACTCATGGCGGAATTTCTCCATTGACTTCAATGGAGATTCTAATTTCCGCAATGAAGTCCGCAGCTGTCATGCACATGTTATGTGTGCTGCGGATGCGTTTTGCTTTTTTAACTTGACATTTCTTCATTCTGGCTGGACCTATGTATTTCTAGGTCTACAGCCAGACTGAGGAAGTCAATGGGGCTCCCGTAATGACGGGAGCGTTGCTAGGAGACGTCAGTAAATAGTCACTGTCTAGGGTGCTGAAAGAGTTAAGCGATCGGCAGTAACTGTTTCTGCACCCTGGACAGTGACTACCGATCCCAATATACAGCTACCTGTAAAAAAAATTGAAGTTCATACTTACCGAGAACTCCCTGCTTCTGTCTCCAGTCCGGCCTCCCAGGATGACGTTTCAGTCTAAGTGACGGCTGCAGCCAATCACAGGCCAATAACAGGCTGCAGCGGTCACATGGACTGCCGCGTCATCCAGGGAGGTCGGGCTGGATGCCGAAGGAGGGACGCGTCACCAAGACAACGGCCGGTAAGTATGAATTTCTTTGACTTTCACAAGGGAAAGTGCTGTCCCTTCTCTCGATCCTGCACTGATAGGGAGAAGGGAAGTACTTTTACCGCAGTCCGCAGCAGCTAGTCCGCATCAATTTACTGCACATTTTGTGCAGATCCGCAGCAGAATCTGCAACGCAGATTCTGTGCGGCATTGATGCGGACAGTTGCGGAGGAAATCCGCCACGTGTGGTCATGCCCTTAGAGGATCCACATCTCTGGTGAAAAGTGTGGGGGTTTTTTTTATTGTTTTTTTTTTTATCAAATGTGTTTTTATTAAACGAACATAAAAGAAAGGTACAGTAGTACAAAACAGTCTTACTTAGTAAAGTCAGTAAGCGCAATACTTTTACAACATTTTTGGAAAACCTAAATGTACATTGCAAGTGGTAACAATAAGTTTGTGTTAGAATTATAGAGTGTAAGCTCTTATGTCTACAATTGTTACATACTGATAGAAGTGTTATAGAAGTATTGCATTTCTACCAGAGTGAATATCATTTTTATAGGATTTGAGGACACCGTTCTCCATGTTGTCTTGTTTCATTTGCAATTTTGAACATCAATAAACCACCACAACCATCTTTCATTTAAAGGTTCTTGTCTGGCAGCCTTTCTGGTTGTGCCATTCTCCTAGACACATAATAATCTTTCATTATATATGTCAGAGGTGAATTATTAGGCTGGGTTCACACGAGCATGTTACGTCTGTAATGGACGGACGTATTTCGGCCACAAGTCCCGGACCGAACACAGTGCAGGGAGCCGGGCTCCTAGCATCATAGTTATGTACGATGCTAGGAGTCCCTGCCTCGCTGCGGGACAACTGTCCCGTACTGTAATCATGTTTTCAGCACGGGACAGTAGTTCCACGGAGAGGCAGGGACTCCTAGCATCGTACATAACTATGATGCTAGGAGCCCGGCTCCCTGCAGTGTGTTTGATACGTTCCGTCCATTACGGACGTAATATGCTCGTGTGAACCCAGCCTTAGGAACATTAAGAGCTAATTTTTCATTGCATACTTGCCAGTAGTTTTGTTTTTTTATCACAAACACTATTAAAATACTAAATATTTACACTAGCCCTCTGGTCTTTTTTTTTTTTTTACAAATATAAAATATTTTTATTAAATAATTTTTTATTCTCATATTCTGCAACGCTGTACGGGAACTGTGGCACATGGCTCTTTTTACGTGTTTTACATCTCCATTGAATTTAATAGGGAAAGCCCACTACAAAAAAGTAGGGATTCCACAGCATAAATTTACATGCCGCGGATTAAAAAAAGGAACCGTTTTTCAGCTGATTTTTTTTCCGCTGTGTTTGGGTGAGACTTGTTGAAATCTCATCCACACTGCTGCTAATGTAATACGCTGCGGATTTTCCGCAATGAAATCTGTTGCGGATAATCCACAGTGTATATGCTGTAAATGTCCCTACCCTAAGGGTGGAGAAAATGTGTTCAAATAATATTACAAGCACTTTTCCATCAGAGTATATTATATGGAACTAGAACAGAACACGTACATTGAGATAATACCTTTTCATCCCTCATTCCAATGAGGCAGATATGTTAAAATAAAGTGCGTTCAGATAATAGAGAATATATAGAAATATATAGAATTTTTCCTCTCCTTTACAATGCCTCATATGGAAATAGACTAATCTTAAAGTGTCAAGCGCTGATGCATTGCATGTATGGGAAACAGGTTCAACAAATGCTTCCAAACGGCGGAAAATCAATGTGCTTGAACTCTGGGGATAGATGAAGCCAAGAGTACATCTCCGCAAGCAATGTCCATGAATATCATTTGCAGGGAACAAGACGAGAATGAGGTGGCAGGCCAAATAATCCCGGCTCTATCATTTGTATACAGCTACCTGATTATAAGTAGTGGCTTAGGTTGTAAACATTTACCAGAGCTGACATGTTTTATCTCTACAGATCTACCAGGGGCACAAATGAAGCACATTACAACACATTTTAGGAATGGTTCACTTTTTATGGCATTTCAATCAATCAATTAATAGGTTAATTGAGCAATGGCTAAAAGTAGCCATACTGTGCATGGTTGGGCAAGCAGAGAATTCGGGCACGTATGAGTAGATTTAAAGCACTTCAGACAACAATAAAAAGGAACAATATCATGCAAAGTGGTCTTCAAACGTGTTGCAAAATTTCTTTAAAATTAAAGAGGCTCTGTCACCAGATTATAAGTGCCCAGCTTTTTTTACTGCACAATCACGCGGGGCAGTGAAAGAAGCTGGACTGGAACAATGAGAAGTGTATGACGCTGATTGGTCACTGATTGGTCAGCGTCATACACTTCTCTTCACAACGCCCAGTTGGTAAAAAGTAAAAACACGCCCAGTTGTCTATTAAGAAACTAATTAGCATAAATCTAAAATTGCTCATAACTTACTCAAGAATGATCGTTTTTCAAAATAAAAACCACTGTTGTTATCTACATTACAGCACCAATCAGATTATCTAGGAGATGGGGCACTTATAATCTGGTAACAGAGCCTCTTTAAGTCTTGCCACATAGAAAAGCAAGAGATTGCCCCCAGTTATTGCAGGGTGTCTGTCAATAAAACATCTCATTGGTGTCACAAACCACTAGCATCTCTATTAACTCCTTAACGACCGCCCACAGTCTTTTGACGGCAGGTGGTGCAGGTGCTTAGTCTATAACGATGAATTTTGGTGGCACTGTAGAAGAGGCTGATAAGCGCTCCTGTGAGTGCTCATCCTCTAAGCAGGAGCTGTAACTGACAGCTCCTGATCTTAGAGCAGCCTGCTGAATACAGCTGGGGTCAGAAAACATTTGGACCCAGTTGTTAACCCTTTGATCGCCACGCCACTTTGTAGGTCCCCAGGGCTGACTACAGATTCCCCGGTGTTTGATCACGTCACCAGGTTTCTGATGACGAGATCATAGCGGGGAGTTCCCTTTGATCTTGCCGTGGTGGCAAGATCAAAGGGAACTCCCCGCTATGATCTCGTCATCAGAAACCTGGTGACGTGATCAAACACCGGGGAATCTGCAGTAAGCCCTGGGGACCTACAAAGTAAGCCTCAGTAAGCAGAAGTATGCTAATACATTGCAAGTAAAAAATAAAGTTATAAATAAAGTTATCCCTTAATGGGATTAAAAAAAAGTCATTATTTTGCATAAAATATATTTTATTGCCCCTACACAAAATAAAAGCAAAAAAACCTACACATATTAGGTCTCTAAACGACTGTAATAACTTGAAGAATTAATCGAATGAGTTATTTAGCGTGAAACGTGAACGGGACAAAAAATAAACAAGAAAAACAATGCAGAGAATCGCTTTTTCTTATATTCACCCCGTAAAAATAAAAAAGTTATGGCTGCTGAAATGCAGAGAGGTAAAAACTGAAAAATCTAGCTGGTCATTAAGACCTTTTCAGGTCATTAAGGGGTTAATCCTAAAGAATTTTGAAAAAAATAAAATGTTGTCGTCTCAAATAGAAAATATAATAAAACATTCACACAAGTGAACAATCCACCAACGCCCCTTGGATTTCAAGATTTCAAGATTCAGTTGTAATTTTATATTGTAAGTCATAATACATAAAAAAATAAAGCAAATAATGACTTTTCCCATTTAACTTAACACAGCATTCCTCTGTTATAAAGTGAAGGCCTAGCAACCAGGGCCAAGGCAAGGGGTAAGCAGAGAAGGCAGGCGTCTAGGGCGCCATTGGAGTGGAGGGCACAACTAATGGACACAGAGGAGACAAAGCTGTACAGATCTACTTGAGCATTCATGCACAGACACAACACACATTCTCGGCGGAGCCAAAAGTGGTTCAGGGATCGAAGGTAAAGGTTGGGAGGCTGCGTTCTAAAACCCTTGTCTTGGGCACCATGGGCGCTTGGTTTAGCTGCTTACAACTGGCTCCTATGAGCCAAAAGACTTTAAAGGCCATATTGCACAGAACAGGGAATTGTATTGCTGAAAAAAAACATTTCAATTACAAGGCATTGAGACATCCAGCTATGGGCTGGGCTAAACTGACGATGCCAGCTAAGAATAGGCTGCTGCTGAAAGTTTGATTTCTCCATATAGACTTATTGCTCTGTTTATTATGGATTTTCTCAAATATAATGAATATAGGTCAAAAAAAGATGTTCACTTCAAAATATGAAAGAAGGTTTTTTTTCTTATAGTCCTAGTCATCATTAACATTGTCTACAGTTTTTCCTATTCTGTAGGAATGTTAATGTGGTTTCATTATCTTTACAGGATTCCTTCCTTGTCTGCTTTGCCTTTTAGAGGCCTTTTTATACTGTTATTTGCGAATTTAAAAAAATGCTTGAGCATAGACATTGGTAGTGTAATAGTGAAGATGTGTTTCTCTTGTACTCCGTGTGCTAAAAAAGGGTCATAAAATTTTAGTTTTGTTAGCCAAGACACAAAAACTAAGCAGTAAAAACTAGTTTTGTCTGTTACCCAAGGAGGGGTTAGGAGCATCATTTCAGGCACACATCTGGCTGTATCATACCAGTAATGTATGCATACTTTGCTTATCTTTTAGTTGTTATTTTACATAATGATTGGTGACCAGCGCCCAACTGATGTTGAATGATAGGTGTTGTGTCAAATGATGCTCTAAAATGTACTCCCACTTGGCTAAACAATAAAAGAAGGGGGTTGAGGGAATGTCCTTCAGACTCCATAAGACCCAGAACTGTGAGTCTCTATGTCTTGTCTCGGACGGCCATCCTCTTTTACAATTGGGAACACAGGGTGAACTGTTTTGATAGCATTTGTCTATCCCCTAACCTTTAGATTACACTGACAGTAGTATATTGCTAGAATATGCCAACAATGTCCGATCAGTGGGGTCCATTCACTGCAACCACTACCTGTTTCTAGGGAAGCACCATGCAACATCTTCTCTTGTAATGCCCCATCTATTTCGAGGTGACCACATGGTCAGCTTGACTATAATGGGCAGACCTAGTGGCCTCCTCTGAAGACTGAGCAGCAAATGAAGTGGCACAACACTTTCCTAGCCCAACTTTCACTTAGTTGTAGAGATTGGTGGGGGTCACAACAGTCGGACACTAGCCGATCAGACTTTGATGGCATATTCTAGCGATATGCCATCAATGTCTATGCTGAGGTAACCTCCTTAATAAAAAATAATAACACCTAAAATAAGCATTCAAAGAACCACGTTGTCATATATATTTTCCTTGATGTCTCTAAACTTACAAAGCTGGAAATGTAGCTTATTTGGAGACACACTCGTTTTCATTAACGGCCAAATCTGGTGTACCAATTATCTTATGAATGCAGTTCTGAATCATATATCTTCTAATTCTGTAAGCTGTAAATTAAGATGTACTGTAAGTCAGCATAATTGAAGACTGCAAAAAAATCAATATGGTGCAGAACATATAAAGCATCAATATTTATTGGACAAATGCAGTCAAAATTGAAACTATTAAAATATTTAATCTCTTACAAAGTGATTCAACACCAGTTTAAATGTCCACTGGTTGTAAATTTTATGTTGGCTCCAAAACCAGAGGTAAATCAGAGATCAGATGATCGACTGCAGTTTAATAGGGTTGTCTAACGCATTTTCAAAATTTGTGTTGATGGTATGATGTCCCTTGAACACCATAATGTTAGGTAGGTACCAGAAACTAGGGGTTTGACTAGTAGTATAATTTTCACTGGGGATTATATTGACCCCAGGTTACAGTAAGCACAGCGATATTCTGCAATACATTAGTATTGCAGTATATCATGCAAGCGATCCAACGATCGCTGGTTCAAGTCCCAGTTAAAGTTTTTATTTCATGTTCCAAAAAGAAGTATTAAAAGTTAAAAAACCCCCCTTTTTTCATTTTTTCCCCCTAAAGTAATGTTAAAAAGAAAGTTAATATAACTAGTATCGCTGCATCCACAAAAGTCCAAACTATTACAATATAGCGTTATTTAACCCACTCGGTGAACGCTGTAAAAAATAAAGTAAAAAATAAATATCTATATACTAGTGTATATATATGTATATATATATATATATATATATATATATATATATATATGTATATATATATATATGTATATATATATATATATATATATATATATAGAACACCCAAATTTAATAGTAACACATTGCTAAAAAAAAATGTAATGATGAAATTGTAGATGATGTTTGGTCAATCTCAAAGTATTCTATCCCAAAATTCTGCTTTAATGTATTCCCTATCAAGGGATAGATAGATAGATGTTTTAGATGGAGCTATCCATGATATTACTATTTAGTGATAAACACAAGAGTGGCAGGTTCAAGACAATATCACAGTATATTTTTGTATACTATAGTGGAAAAACAATAAAATTGTTTTATCTGGTGGAGCTCATAAGCTTGTGAATACAACTTAAAATGACTGCACAAATACAGTAACGCTAATAAACATAACTCAGTAGACAATCATCTATCTTGGGTTAAGTCACATTTTAGGTAAGTTTTGATTATTAACTGTTTTTCATGGGGTAGGGATAAAAATATAAAAAATGACTAAAATTATAAAATAATAACATTCTTAAAATATATATATAAACACCTCTAGATACCCATAGAACTCTTTGCCTTTCTCCCGCTGCCGCTGTTCAAGTCCCCCGCCACATCTGTTTACATTTCTGCTGGAATGACTGACGCGTGAACGGGCTGGCCAAATACGGGTCATCAGCATTGTAAAATCACTACGTCATTACGCAAGAATGTAAAGAAAGATGCGATGGAGGATCCGAACAGTGGCAGAAAAGGAACATTGAGGAATCCTAAAGAGAAGTATAGTGAATATTTTTTAACTTTTGAGTATTTTTTTAAACCCTCTAGGAACATAACAAGCATATTTTTATTATTTACTATCCATCTAATAACTTTAACTTCTGAATGTCCCTGATTTTATTATATATACCCCGTTTTTAAGACAAGATGTGATTGGCATTAGGGTTAGATAAGATGTCAGAGTCAAACAAGTCCTGTTGAACTGACTGATTTGTATTACAGCGGCGTTTTGGAGCTTCTATGTTTTGTGGATACATAGAAGTTTCAGTGTTAAAACTAAATCACATTTTTAATAAAACTATTTTCTATAAATTTTGTTATGCCCAAACATATACATTACATAAAAAATATATAAATAAGCTATCAAAATGTATCAGTTTGTAAGGTGAATAACATATACTTTGCTCCATTACGTCCATTGAGATATTAGCAGTCAACCGTCTCTTAGAAGTTGGACTTAAAGCAATTGTTCTTAATTAAAATGAGTTCACCAGTGCTGGGCATGTTAGTAAAAAAAAAAAATGCATCCATGCGAGATATCAGATATTACCAGGCATTTCAGTGAAAAAAGCCATAGGGCAAATAACTAATTAGACAAACATAATAAACCAAGACATGCTCTAGATCACCTCACAGGCTGCAAAGCTAATATCTCAGTGACTCACAAATTCAATGCCGTTGTCCGCCTGTCAGTAGTTTATGCACTTGACATTTTATTTATCAGTCTTCTTCGGAGACTGAAAGCAGCTTGGATTCCTCCCTTCAGCGCTAACATTTTTCCTTCTCTAAATGTTATCAGAAATCAGAGCAAATCCATCCTAAATTGAATAGATGAAATTGCTAAAACTAAATTGAATCCAACACAAGAAAAGAAACTCCGCTATTGAAACATCAATTGAAACTAACTGGTACAGACTCCAATACGCCATAGGATTTGCTCTGTAACATGGTGATGATGGACGCATGCTCTAGCCATCATACCTAGTAGCCAAATTTTTTTTATAAAAGGGTGGTTAACCCGCCAAACAACATTTAGTTTTGGGAGAGAGGTAGAAGGAGCGAGAGGGCAGCTTTATTAAAAAAAATAAAAAAGTTAACATAACTGGTATCGCCGCATCCGTAAAAGTCCAAACAATATAATGTTATTTAACCCTGCTCGGTGAACGCCGTAGAAAAAATAAATTTATATATGTGTGTAATATACCCCAATTGCTGTGTTTTGGTCACCCTAGCTCTCAAAAAAAGTGGAATAAAAAGTGATCTCATTTACCCCAAAATGGTACCAATAAAATCTACAGCTCGCCCCGCTAAAAATAAGCTAATCGACAGAAAAATCTAGAAGTTATGTCTTTCAGAATATGACGACACAAATTTTTTTTTTATAAAACTGATAAAACATAAAATAAAACATATAAATTTGGTATTGCCATAATCGTATCAACCCGTACAATAAGGTGAACATGTCATTTTTACCACTTAATGGACGCCGTAAAAACAAAACTCCCCAAAAATGGCGTAATTGCTGTTTTTTTTCCCATTTCACCCCACAAAATGAAAAACTACATCTTGTGCCGTAAAAAAACAAACCCTCTTACCAATATGTCGACGATAAAATAGAAAAGTTATGGCTTTTGGAAGGCGGAGAGGAAAAAACAAAAATGAAAAAATTGACTGTGCCCTTAAGGAGTTATTAAATCTGCAGTATCTTACCCTAGCAGGGAAAATACACCAGTCTTAGTAAATCAATTGGAGGTTCGAGTGGAATCCCCCGGAGATCGAGGAGGATACTTATTTTTCCCGCTAGCTGTAATAAACAGCTAGCAGGAAAATAAGCTTCCGACCCTCATTTCCCCATGGAAATTCCTCCGTGTGAACATACCCTTAAAGGATTTTCTGGAAATTTACATTGATGCCCTATTATTAGGAAAGAAATGAAAGGTCAGTGGCATGGCAGTGTTGTGGTCCCTTTAATGTTTTTCCAGGCACAGCAATGTGTCCATTCATGCAGCTTTGCCTTGTACTGCAACTCAGCCTTATCTAGGTGCTGCTGATCGCAGGGGTTGGATCCCCACCTACCACACATTGATGACCTATTCTAGGGATAGAACAATGGTCAGCTGAACAATCAAATTACAGCACATCTGCAGAGCAAGGGGACATAAGAGGCTGCTAGATACCTAACATGCTGCTTATCCCAAGATGAAGCATAAGGATTGGATGGGGTAAAACATCATGTTGGACCCTTCATTTTTGTAAAGTTAGTTTCTACTAGGTCCCATAATCATTATATATTACAGATCTCATTAATATCGGTGAATCCATTAATATTGGAATACTAGGGTCAACTTTAGCAGCACTCGAATATAAAGGGTTGCAGGTCCATTCAAAGAATGTGAAGAACAATAAGAAGATTATGAGGAAACTTTAAGGGTATGTTCACACGAGGGCGTCCGTTACGGCTGAAATTACGGGGATGTTTCAGCCTGAAAACATCCCCGTAATTTCAGCCGTAACGGCATGTGCAGGCGCTTGAACGCCGCGTCCATTACGGACGTAATTGGCGCTGCTATTCATTGGAGTCAATGAATAACGGCTCCAATTACGGCCAAAGAAGTGACAGGTCACTTCTTTGACGCGGGCGTCTATTTACGCGCCGTCATTTGACAGCGGCGCGTAAATTACGCCTCGTGTGAACAGACAAACGTCTGCCCATTGCTTTCAATGGGCAGATGTTTGTCAGCGCTATTGAGGCGCTATTTTAGGACGTAATTTGGGGCAAAAACGCCCGAATTACGTCCGTAAATAGGCCGTGTGAACATACCCTAATACAAAGTACTTGATATCATAGCCACAAAATGAAGAAAGGGAAAACACTGCAAGTGTAAAAGAATCATAAAAAATAATCTAGTTATAAGCAGCGCTCATAGTGCAGGAATGATAGCTTCCAGTAAGCCATAAACTACACACGTGCGAACAGCCTTCTCCAGTGGTTGCCTCTGTGTAATGAGCCACATCTGCAGCATAAGCTGAATATAGATGGCATGTTAAGATGTGGCTGTGTGAGCAGCAGAGGATGCATACAAAAAAGCTATGTAGAGGAATTGCGGAGAGTGCTGTGCTGCATACAGATGGTTCACTGCAAGTCCTCATTCATGCTCTCAACTAGTCAGCAGGCGCAGACTATAGTGTGTCATGCATTTTCTTCAAGAAAACTTGTTAGGCTATGTTCATATCTGTGTTGGAAGCTCCTCCATCGCAGATTCCGGCACATTTCACAGGAAGAATAGTGCAGCAAGCAACACTTTTTTTTCCTGTCAAAATTATGGACCCCACGTCGGAACCCGATGGACCCCATTGTAAGTCAATGTGATCTGTTGGGGGCCGTTGGTATCCGTTGTACGATGGATGCAGCAATGTGTCGTGGTTTCCATTATAGTTTAAGATGAGCGAATTGATTCTACACAAATCAAATTCTTTACGAATTTCCCAAAATAAGGATCACATGACCTTGAGCAGTGGCCCCTCATGAGGCTTCCTCAAAATTCCTTGCAGGAAGCCCTGCCTTTAGCACAGTCAATCATGAGGGGTATAGGTGTGAGTCACTGACGACAGTGGATAACACTCAAATGAGTCATTGCCACTATAAACAGCCCAATCAATAAATGCTTCTGCTGATTTGTGGGAATACAGATAGGAGGGAGATGACGTCAGAAAGAGAGTGAGAGATAGTAAAACAAAAAATACAGATACAGTTAGGTCCAGAATTATTTGAACAGAGACAGAATCTTCATGATTTGGGCTCTGCATGCCACCACATTGGATTTGAAATGAAACAACAATTGAAGTTTAGACTTTCAGGTTTAATTCAATCGGTTAAATAAAAATATCTTGTGAAACGTTTAGGAATTGCAACCATTTTTCTACACAGCCTCCTCATTTCAGGGGCTCAAAAGTAATTGGACAAATTAACATTAACATAAATAAAATGTTTTTATTTCAATACTTTGTAGAGAATCTTTGCAGGCAATGACTGGCTGAAGTCTGGAACCCATGGACATCACCAAACGCTGGGTTTCCTCCTTTGTGATGCTTTGGCAGGCCTTCATTGCAGCTGTCTTCAGTTGTTGCTTGTTTGTGGGTCTTTCTACCTTAAGTTTTGTCTTAAGAAAGTGAAATGCCCGATCGGGTTGAGATCTGTAGATTGACTTGGCCATTGCAGAATATTCCACTTCCTTGCCTTAAAAAACTCCTGGGTTGCTTTCGTAGTATGTTTTGGGTCATTGTCCATCTGTACTGTGAAGCGACGCCCAATCAACCTTGCTGCAATTGTTTGAATCTGAGCAGAAAGTAAAACCCTGAACACTTCAGAATTCATCCGGCTGCTTCTGTCTTCAGTCACATCATCAATAAACACTAGTGACCCAGTGCCTTTTGACAGCCATGCATGCCCATGCCATCACACTGCCTCCACCATGTTTTACAGAGGATGTGGTGCGCTTTGGATCATGAGCCGTTCCAAGCCTTCTCCATACTTTCTTCCTCCCACCATTCTGGTACAGGTTGATCTTAGTTTGATCTATCCAAAGAATGCTGTTCCAGCACTGGGCTGGCTTCATTGGATGTTGTTTGGCAAAGTCTAATCTGGCCTTTCTATTTTTGAGGCTGATTAATGGTTTGCACCTTGTGGAGATCCCTCTGTATTTGCTCTCATGAAGTCTTCTCTTTATGGTAGACTTAGATACTGATACACCTACTTCCAGGAGTGTGTTCTTCACTTGGGTAGATGTTGTGAAGGGATTTTTCTTCACCATGGAAAGGATTCTGCGATCATCCACCACTGTTATCTTCCGTGGAGGTCCAGGCCTTTTGGAGTTCACGAGATTGCCTGTGCACTCTTTTTTTTTCAAGAATGTACCAAACTGTTGATTTGGCCACTCCTAACATTTGTGCTATCTCTCCGATGGATTTCTTCATTTTTTCCAGCCTAACGATGGTCTGTTTCCTTTGACCTCATGTTGTGTGTTCACAGCAACAGCTTCCAAATGCAAATGCCACACCTGGAATCAACTCCAGACATTTTACCTGCTTAATTTATGATGGATTAAAGGGGGAATAGCCCATGCAGCCCATTAAATAGCTTTTGAGATAATTGTCCAATTACCTTTGGTCCCTTGAAAAAGAGGCAGCTACATATTAAAGAGCTGTAATTCCTAAACTATTCCTCAAATTAGGATGTTAATAGCCTCAAATTAAAGCTGAGTCTACACTTTAAGCCCATATTGATTATAGAACTGTATATTCAATATGTTTTGGTAAACAGCTAAAATGCCAAAACTTGTGTCACTGTCCAAATAATTCTGGACCTAAATGTACATAGTGGATTAGTGTGAGTGAATGTGTTTCATAGTGTGGAGAAGAGAATAGATAGATAGATCTACAATAATTTGATAGAGAGATAGATTTTAGAGAGATAGGAGTCAGTCACAACCCCACATTACTAGCATTGTTCGCTGGATACAACAACAATATTCATGCTGGGGGTAGTTATATAATCTAGTATTGTATTATATGTTGCCTTTTCCGATTGTTCTCATGCATCAATTTTATTCTGTCTGTCTTTGTAACAAGAAAATTGTTTTAAGTTATGTATGCCTTCGTTTCGTCCATGTCCAGACAGTGATAGGCTATAAATTCAACATGACTGGAGTTTCAGCACAAAAAAATATATATCTTGTTTCCATCACATATTCATTCAATTATTTATTTCCATGCCGTTTATGTTTTTCAAAGCTGTTTTCGGATTCCCTAATCTCCAGGACGGTGGTTCTATAATTATATATACTCCTCATTAAAACTATTTGTTGTATTCTACTTACCCCAATTTCCTCCAGGAAGGAGAGGGTTACTTTTTATCCACCGACTTCCACCAAACAAATGCAGGAATGTTATCCCGCCCTAATCACTAACGGTACATATGGACGAGACAGACATACATGGCTACTATATTTCTTGCCATGAATAAGAGCACTGCTTGTGCTCGAAACGCGTAGGCTCGGGCATTTGCCTGCACTACTAACCATCCTGTGACTGCGTCTCTTTTCCAATTTTATATATTATTTTCATACCAATAAAAGTGGGATCTACGTATCCTTTTTACCCCGACACAGCGCTGGATCATCTTTCTTCCTTTCAGTGTCAGTGTGTTAGTTGGGTAGGAAAGGCATTGTCATTGTTGTGAGTGCTGCTGCAGCTATACAATTCTTACATTAATTTGTAAATTACCATCTTCATCACATCATTTACAAATCTTCAATAATATTAATTCTGGTGCTCATAGCGTGCTGCTGCCTTCCTGAAAAGATGTGGATTTGCATATATATAAGAGTGCCACTAAAAATAGGCGTATTGTTCTGCGTCAAGCAATTATACAGCGACCATATAATTTAGTCTGTGTCCAAGTGACAATTTTTTTTCTAGCTGATAAACTTAAATTGAGAGCCTGGTATCGATAACGTGCCGCAGTCTGCTGATACACTAATAGCAAGTGGTGTTTTTTATTTTTAAAAGTATGAAAAAAATCACACCAGATCCGTCACCATTGAAATCAATGGTGATGCAAACGGAAACCTATGGTTTACGTTTGTTTCAATCTGGATTCCGTTCATGGGTTCCCCTGACGGAAAGCTACGAAAAGCTACGATGGAACCCATGAACGGTGTCCCAACGCAGATGTGAACGAAGCCTTAACTTTAAACACTATTTTATAGTTTTCTTATAAATACCTCCCAACATTTCTTTCGACATTCTGGGGACATTTTATGCCACACCCATGAGCACCTCACTGAAAACGCCCACTTTGCTTTATATTTGCATAAACCCCACCCTGTTTCAGGTCAGTTTCGCAGGACAATTAGAATACAACAGAAATGTTGGGAGACATGCATATATAATTACTCTACAATATGTTAAAAAAAATGAGTAACTTTGTAAATGCATTTAATTACTTATCTTCTATTAATCCTGAGTTACAGCCTGTATTAAAGCCCAGAGCTGCATTCACAATTCTGCAGTCTTTAAAGTTCATGGAGTATTCTCATTCTAAGCATTCGTCACTTATTTATGTCTCATCTTAAGCATAATCACAGGTTATTCCACAAATGGCTGATATGTGTGGGTCTCTGCTCTGGGAACCTCATCTAACAGGAGAACAAGTGTCCAGTTAACCCCATTAGCCGATTTGCGTTTGTCCCAGTCTCCAGATAGTTAAAAAAAAGTGCCCATGCTTGCGGTGATAGCGAATCAGCAAACGGGGGTCACTGTTCCTGTGGGTATGACATTCTTAGCTGAAAACCATTATGAAACTGAACTTTAAATGCTTTCATATCTTAGCAAGAGGTGAAAAGCGGGTGGTATACCTTATGGGCTATGTCCATCATAAAATCAGCAATAATGGATATCACTGTTACATTGAACTTTATTGCAGTGCCTACGGTACTATATACCATGTAATTTTCTCTTCTCACTACAAGTGGTTTTCAGTACATGAGAAACTTTTTAAAGGGGCATTTTGAAAATACAGGACTGGTAAAGAAGCACCTGACCATTTGCTCAACTCTCACCATTAAGCAATGATATAGTGTTGCGCCTGTATACTGTACATATAACATAACCAGACGAGCAGTTACAATTGTATGAATATGTAATATGCTGTACGTCAGTCTACTTTAGGAATTTACTACTCAATAAAGTGCTAGAGATCTCATTTGCATCCCTATCCCTCAATGTTCATAACTGAGCGACACTCCCCCACACCCACATTGCAAAATGACATTTTAAAAGTTGTGCATTTCTTTTCATTCCAATCTTTTACAAACCTTGTAATTTTCTTATTCTACATCAGAGTTTTTAAAGGGAGCTCACTTTTTTTTAATACTGTGTAATTCACAATACAATAGATACACTGTAAAGTCTAAGAGGTATGTCATACCAGTTTTCCATTTCTACATGATGCGCAGATGTCACTGTAGAAAGATCCTTCTCGTGTCCATATCGTGTGCGTACAGATATATATTTGAATCAAGATTATTGTACCTTAACAAAGTACACGTTTTTAGTTTAAAAGTGGACAACTTCTCTGTATTTTTTTACTAATCAGATGTGAGAAATTTAAACCGGCCCCAACTATAACATACTGTGGTTCCCAATATATAGAATCATTTGCAAGAACATTTGGCTATTGAACCAGAGCATCTGATCCTGTTATAAGTTGTTCATTTAGCAAGAGGTTTGGTGTACTTTAAACTACATTATTTGTTTTCTTCAATTAACATTACTTTAAAAAGCTCAACGGACTTGGACAGATGGTTGTGTATGCATCTAACATGCAGAGAAGGAGAATGAAATTATACAGATGGTCAATGGTTAAAAGGGTTGTTTCCCAGGACACCTCTTCAAAATCTGGATTTAGCTATGTACATTAAGCCAGTTAGCAACTATGCAGGTTAGTTACTGTTTAAGGCCGATTGCATAAAATACTATGGGTGACCATCATACAAATTTTCTAAAGTGGCAGACCTACTGACATTTTTTAGGAAATAGAATTAAGTTATGGAATGCAGTCACTGCAACTGCATTAGGGTGCATTGAGAGGACAGTCTCTGGTCTTTTTTATTTTATTTTTTTCAAACGGTGTTAGCGCCCAATGGTCACTGAATACTTTTCAATTACAAGGTATGTGAAGCAGTAATGGGCTTAACTGGAGCCATACCGAACCTAAAGTACCCCATTAGTTAGACCGACCCAGGAAACCCAGTGCAAAAGACGACAAACACACAGTCCACATTTACTGGTAGGGGTTGCGCCCGTGGTGCCAAAATGAGCCTAAACTTCATTGAGTCAACCAGGGCTGGCTCCAGGTTTATGTGGGCCCTTGAGCCACACAGACTTAGTGGGCCCCTTTGCGGGGTAACTCACAGCGGCAGTAAAATGGCAGAAAACATCACTTTGTGCCCCCAAATAAAAGTAAGGCCCTGCTTATGCCCCCATAAAGAAGTTAGGCCCCCAGTTTGTACCTCCATAAATTTAGTGCCCACTGTAGATAGTACCACACAGCCCCCCTCCCAGGTAGTGCCACACAGCCCCCCTTCCAGGTAGTGCCAAATCCCTTCTGCAACACTCTGGCTGGGGATTCCACTCCAGGAGGAGCCATGACGGCAACGGCAGCACCCGGTGGCCGGATGGGCCCCCTGAAGGGTAGTAGGCCCTGGCACTTGTCCGGTTTCTTCGGGTGCTGACGCCGGCCCTGAAATCAACTAATGTGTTACCACAAGCTTTCATTTAAACAAACACAAAATTCTATCTATCTATCTATCTATCTATCTATCTATCTATCTATCTATCTATCTATCTATCTATCTATCTATCTATCTATCTATCTATCTATCTTTCCTTCCATAGCAAACCAGAGATGATGGCAACTTACTGCTAGGCCTTAAAGAGACCCAGCCCACTCTGCAGAGGCATTAAATGCGACGGAGGTGAGGAAACCTGACCCCATTCCAGCCAATCACATGTTGGGCCTCCACCAGCTTCTCATTTACCCTTTTCCCACTTTGGCCCTTACAGTCATAAAGCACAATGACTATACAGCGTTGTGCTGGTATAACTGTGCAGTTGGCTGCTTAAAGGGGTTCTCTCATGAAGAAAACTCCTTTCCAAATGGAAACCGGCTTGTCTTACCCTAGTGATTAGCTGTTATCGCTGGAGACGCTACTTCTAATCCATTTATGAGACAACCCATTTAATGATAATAGTTTGTCCAGAACTAGCCATTCTAGTATTACAGCATGGCTTCAGATTTCGAACTATGTCTTTTACTGCTTATAATAAAAACATTTTTGCTTATAAATACACTTACAATATGTATAGCAATCTAGCATGGCTGACTTATTACAGATTCTTGCTAGTATAATTCATGATGGAGGCACACAATTAGTAAATGGATAAACATGTGACTGCAAATGACGATCACCAATTTCTGGCATTATGTTATGTTGCGAATATGTGTCAGAGCTGTTGTTACATTTTAGCACCCTGTGTATTTTTTGAGATTGTCGGTACGGCTAAGACTTTGATTTCTCTTGCCTCCATGTGCTGATTAAATCTGACCTTTTGTTTCTTTTTTGCTGTAACAAGAATATTACAAATCTTAAGCCTGATCATAATCAAGTACTGTAGCATTTCTGGAACGCTGTCTAGATGCAGATTTGAAAAAGTCATGTGAATATATCACATGTGAGATGTCTATTAGTGAACATCAGATTGTTTTATAATATCTAACACTTTGCTTTATGTTACTATTCCTAAATAATATGCAAAGACAACCCTTGATTACATGCCATATAAGGGCTTATGGACATCACAGGGGGTTCCTAGTGGCCAATGAATTGAACGGTGGCCATGTAATGCTACATTTCTCCTGCAGTGGCCAATAGGAAAAATTTTTGCTAAAAGCAGCCATAATATCTGATTGCCAGGTGTTAGAGAAACCAGACCGATTTTCAAATAAAAAAAGTTGTCTTCTTGAGACAATTCCTTTAAGCCTTTCATAACTGGGGGTGTTTTAGACTTTGATACCCAGTGCAAAGTGTCACATTTTGGAATGCTATATTCTAAAGGTAATTTTTATTTTTATTTCTTAGTCTATTCCATTGTTTTTTCTTTTTTGCAGGACACGTGAGACTTTCTTATTGATCAGAATTTTATAGGTCTTACAATAAATTGGGAAAAATGTGTAAAAAGTAAGGTAGTTGGTTCAATCTACACCATTTATCGCAAAAATAAAACCTCTAATTCTCCAGTGCGCAGTAATGCCAAATATGTTTGTAGCGTTTCACATATGACACCACTGTAATGCAGAAAATGCAAAAAAAAAATATATTGGTTTGAGATGAGCACTGTGTTCCCAGGGTCTTAAAGACAAATAAATTATATTTTAAATTGCTGTTACTGTACAGTGTTGGGTTGTTAGAGTGAGAGGCGGGGCCAGTTGATGGCACCCTGCACAGTAGCGCCATCCAACAGAGCGTGTAAAATGGTGGCGTTAGCTCATCAATATATGTGAAGCAGAAGAGAAGGGTTAACAATGAATTAATCAATAGGAAACCAGGAGTTGGAGTATTTTCTATGGAAACTCATAGACCGCTCATGACAACAATGTTGACCGTTTGGGAGAGATGGTCCAGTATGGGCTAAAATTCGGGCAAGAGGACAATGGGGATCTAGCAGTTCTGAGTAAAATATGCCACAAACCAAAAGGTGGATTTTAAGTCTTTGCCCAGAATTAAAAGGGTTATCTCATGAAGAAAAACACTTTTATGACTATGAGTTTTCCCTGCATTGGCCACTGTATGGGAAATGTAGCATTACCTGCCAGCCATGTAAATGAATGGACATGCATGTAATACATGGACAGGCTGGGTTCCCCAGAGCTGGAGCATTTCCTAAAGTGTGACTCTCCATTCTGGCTCAAAGAGGGGGTCTCAAGCAATGGACCCCTTTATCACTACCATATGCTCTAATAGGGCAAATGGAAAGGGCTTGTTTTGGTGAGACTACCCAACTTTCTCTATAAATGAAAAATAAAGAAATTCGTAAAGATTAGCCCTGAAGTTATCCACATCTGGCAATATTTAAAAATTCTCTTAATCCCTTTCGTGGCCCTGTTTTTGAACAGCTCCTGTGATGCTCATCTGTCCCTTGAGTTCCAAATGGTAAATCTGCCTATGCTCATGTACTGCTATATAATAATACAAATTTGTTATTCAGTATCCTAAGGAAACTGGATGACAGCCAAAAGTGGGAGCTTAATAATAATCTGGTTATCAAAAAGCTTTACAAAAAACATGTAGTTATGTAACAACTCAAAAACTTATAGAAACTTACAGTGATTTTTTTTATGATTGGGGAATATGATATTTAACTAGAAAAAGAAAACAATTCCTCTGACCAAATTTGGTCCTGAGATGATAAAGTATACTGCATTGACAGCATGTTATTAAGTAGAGGCTGACCACCGTCTTAAGTAAGATGCCAAGGTCAAACCGTCTTGCTCATCTAAAAAGATCCGTGCAGGCCTGTTTAATCAGGAAAATGCAGCAAATGAAGAGTCTGCACTCCTTGACGTTCATTCGAATATTTATGTCAAACCATTAAGGCTCATTTCCCTATAAATCATTTACACTTTAGCAGCTAGTTAGGCCCAGTATTCACATGCACAAATTATTTCAAACTAACCCTTAGGCTGGATTCACACGAGCACATTATGTCCGTAATGGACGGAACGTATTTCGGCCGCAAGTCCCGGACCGAACACACTGCAGGGAGCTGGGCTCCTAGCATCATAGTTATGTACGACACTAGGAGTCCCTGCCTCTCCGTGGAACTACTGTCCCGTACTGAAAACATGATTACAGTACTGGACAGTTGTCCCGCAGCGAGGCAGGGACTCCTAGCGTTGTACATAACTATGAGGCTAGGAGCCCGGCTCCCTGCAGTGTGTTCGGTCCGGGACTTGCGGCCGAAATACGTTCCGTCCATTACGGACGTAACATGCTCGTGTGAACCCAGCCTCAGGCTTTGTTCACACATTGCATAGTTGTTGCAGAAAAGGGGGGAGTAAATCCATTAATGATAATCCAAGACATTTCCGAGTCATTTTAATCTGACTGAAAGACAAGAGAACACAAAACTAAAACCTGGCTCTATATCATAGGAAAGCATAGAAAAATATGATTTCCTACTAATGTATGGATATATTATCCACTGGAGACTCATTGACTTGAAATGAATACTCGAGAGCCATTTCCCTTGACAAGAGGCCCGATCGCGAGACCACCAATGATCTGCTCAGTGGTGAGTGAACTGTTATGTGGTAATGGGTTGGCCAAGTAGGACAACCCCTGTCAGTAGCAGTAAGCGTATGTTGATATAGAAGATCCGTAGTAGTGTCATACCAAGGGATGTAGATGTAGAGGGTACAGAGGTAGCAGTCGCGCCTGGGCCATTATGCTGGAGGGGGCCCAAAGGCCTCACTGACACATAAGAAGGCACCAATATTATAATGGTACCCCATGTAAAAACAGTATTGTGAGTTAGACATTTGGTTTCCTTATTACCTTGTATTTTACCGCACTGAAAATGAAAAGCTTTAGTGTTAGGAAACAAAAGTGGAAAAGATCCTCAGCATGCCTTAAAAACTCTTATTGTGGTTGGTTACTTTCTAAGTATGAAAGTTATATGCCCTTACATTATAAGTTACATAACTTACTCATAGGATGTATGAAAATGAAACAATCGAGAAACATTGATGAACTCAGCAGTCACATGTTGTATTACGTTGCATCCATAGTGTCTCCTACAGGCATGTACATGCGCCGTACAAGTAATAGCCTAGAACCCATTGACTTTAATAGGTTCCATCGGGGTGTCTGTCGATTTACCAGAAACAATAGCGAAGCTTGCAGCACTATTGTTCCCGGTAATCTCTGGCCGGATCTGCGGTAGGGGCCCTTAACGGAGCCTCCAGAGCAGATGTGAACAGATCAGACAGAGGTGCATTATTTCTTCAGACATCTTATGAGACACTGGGACACTGGAAGCTTGTCTGCGTCTCCCTCCTAGGAGACAGCATCTCACGTGGCTGCTTTCTCTTGCTTCTAGGGTGTGCGCACGTGCTCGTCCCTGGCCTTAAACGGCCCTCCTGTGCACCAATTAAAATGTTCCCTAACCGATCCCCTTACTTCCTGGACTATATAAAAGGTTCTTCCCTTCCACTCCTTGCCTGAGCGTTGTTGTACTATTCCCATGTTAGGCTTGCAAATGGTCCCTTAGTTGTTATCCTGCTCCCAGTGTTCCTGTATCCCACTACCTGTGTCCTGTATCCCGTAACCGTGCTTGTTCCTGAGCTGCATCTAGTGTTGGAGTCATGTTGTGAATTGCCACGTTCTGTGTCATCTGCTACACCAAGCATCACCTGTGCCATGTGTCTACTACTCCGAGCATCTGACTGAACATCCTCCCAGATACTCTTACCCCAGACACTGTTATTGACTGTAGTTTGGCCAGCTGCTACTCCGCTATGGCGAAGTAGCCTAGTGGGTCCACATACCCCACAGGCATGACAGGTGGGTAGGAGATGTGGGGGGGATTGGGTAGCTGTTAACGAGCCAAAAACTATTTACTCCCAGAAGTTAGGGCTTGTGTTTGGTGTCTTTGCAGGTTCACAAGGCTGCTTCGAAGATCTAATCTGAGGTGTGTGGACAGCAGCTGCCTTCTGTGCTCTCCCTCTCGGTGCCAGCCTCAGTGCTGCACTGAATATGACACACGTGACATTATAATGTGTGTCAGACTTCAGTGTAGCGCCAAGGCTGGAGCAGAGAAGGAGAGCCTTGACATGCCAGGATCACGTCAGAAGTTTTGTGAAATGACAAGTACACAACATGTATCTAATCTATCATGTTTTCAATCTATCACAAACTATGCACCACTCTGATAAAAATGGCACATTTTCACACCCTAGACCACCTTTTTGGTGGACCATTGTGGTAAAAACTGATGTTAAAAACGGATGGTAGAAACTGATGACAACTAACGACGACTGATGACAACTGATGTTTTTGTAGTAAAAACAGTGAAAAAGCCTGATGGCAACTGATACATTTTTTGCATCAGTTTTTGCATCAGTTGTAATCACTTGGGAGACAAAAAACTGATGCTAATGCAACTGATACAGTTAGGGCCTGTTCACATCAGGGTTGGCTTTCTGTTGAGGGGTTCCGTCTGAGGGTTCCGTCTGAGGTTTCCGTCGTGGAACCCCGCAACAAAATGTCAAACGGAAACCTTAGCTTCCGTTTGCATCACCATTGATATCAATGGTGAAGGAAACATTGCTAATGGTTTCCGTTTGTCACGGTGATGCAAACGGAAGCTAAGGTTTCCGTTTGACTTTTCATTGCGGGTTTCCATGACGGAAACCTCAGACTAAACCCCTGAACGGAAAGCCAACGCTGATGTTAGGTCCAGAATTATTTGGACAGTGACACAAGTTTTGCCATTTTAGCTGTTTACCAAAACATATTGAATATACTGTTGTATAATCAATATAGGCTTAAAGTGCAGACTCTCCGCTTTAATTTGAGGTTATTCACATCCTAATTTGAGGAAGGGTTTAGGAATTACAGCTCTCTAATATGTAGCTGCCTCTTTTTCAAGGGCACAAAAGGTAATAAGACAATTATCTCAAAAGCTATTTAATGGGATACATGGGCTATTCCCTCATTAATCCATCATCAATTAAGCAGGTAAAAGGTCTGGAGTTGATTCCAGGTGTGGCATTTGCATTTGGAAGCTGTTGCTGTGAACACACAACATGAGGTCAAAGGAGCTCTCAATGCAAGTGAAACAGACCATCGTTAGGCTGGAAAACATGAAGAAATCCTTCAGAGAGATAGCACAAATGTTAGGAGTGGCCAAATCAACAGTTTGGTACATTCTTGAAAAAAAAGAGTGCACTGGGGATATCACGAACTCCAAAAGGCCTGGACATCCAGAGAAGACAACAGTGGTGGATGATCGCAGAATCCTTTCCATGGTGAGGAAATACCCCTTCACAACATCTACCCAATTGAAGAACACTCTTCTGGAAGTAGGTGTATCAGTATCTAAGTCTACCATAAAGAGAAGACTTCATGAGAGCAAATACAGAGGGATCACCACAAGGTGCAAACTATTAATCAGCCTCCAAAAAAGAAAGGCCAGATTAGAGTTTGCCAAACAAGATCTAAAGAAGCCGCCCAGCTCTGGAACAGCATTCTATAGTTAGGTGAAACTAAGATCAACCTGTACCAGAATGATGGGGGGAAGAAAGTATGGAGAAGGCTTGGAACAGCTAATGATCCAAAGCACATCACATCCTCTGTAAAACATGGTGGAGGCAGTGTGATGGCATGGGCATGCATGGCTGCCAAAGGCACTGGGTAACTACTATTTATTCATTATGTGACTGAAGACAGAAGTAGCCGGATGAAGTCTGAAGTGTTCAGGGATTTACTTTCTGCTCAGATTCAACCAAATGCAGCAAGGATGAGTGGACGTCACTTCACAGTACAGATACAATGACCCAAAACATACTGCGAAAGCAATACAGGAGTTTTTTAAGGCAAAGAAATTGAATATTCTGCAATGGCCAAGTCAATAACCAGATCTCAACCCAATCGAGCATTTCACTTGCTTAAGGCCTCATGCACACGACCGTAGCCATGTGCACGGGCGTGATTTCCAGGTCGGCCGGACCAATCGCGGGCTATGCACATGGCTGCGGCCATTATTTTCAATGAGCCTGGACCGCAGAACACGGCCTTAATAAGGCTTGCCCGTTCTTTCTGCAGCCCGGGCTCCGGGGCCATGCACGGACCGTGAAAACCACAGTCGTGTGCATGGCCCCATAGGAATGAATGGGGCCGCAATTCTCCCGTGGATTTTCGGGGGAATTGCGGTCGGAAAAGCACGTTCGTGTGCATGGGGCCTAAGACAAAACTTAAGGCAGAAAGAGCCACAAACAAGCAACAACTGAAGACAGCTGCAGTAAAGACCTGGCAAAGCATCACGAAGGAGGAAACCCAGCGCTTGATGATGACGATGTCCATGGGTTCCAGACTTCAGGCCGTCATTGCCTCCAAAGGATTCTCTACAAAGTATTGAAAAAAAACATTTTATATATGGTAATGTTAATTTGTCCAATTACTTTTGAACCCCTGAAATGAGGAGGCTGTGTAGAAAAATGGTTGCAATTCCTAAACGTTTCACAGGATATTTTTGTTTAACCCCTTGAATTAAACCTGAAAGTCTAAACTTCAATTGCATCTCAGTTGTTTCATTTCAAATCCAATGTGGTGGCAGCAGAGCCCAAATCATGAACATTGTGTCACTGTCCAAATAATTCTGGACCTAACTGTATATGTGAACGCACCCTTAGTGACACATAAAAGTGACAAATACTTTCTCTGGATTGTTGTTTGTAGCAGCAAGAACTGGACCTTGAACATTAGTGGAATGTTGGAACAAGTAAGAAAGTTCACAGATATAAATTGAATTTTGTACGAACGATTTTACCAAGCAAATGAAAACAAAATCATTACAAATTGAATAGAATATGTTAGTATAATCACGTTTAGGCATCAACTGCATACTGCTTCACTAAAGTATTCCTGTGACAGGGCCATGTTTTATAGGACACTTGCATTAGGCATAATACATTTGATCTCTTTGCTCAGCGTATTGTTATTACTTCAGTGTGACTCAGAGTACTGCCACCTCTATGAAATTATCAAAGGATTAAATAAAAGAAGGGATAGCCAAGATGAACAGAACGTGGTACTTAACACTGAACATTAGGCATAATGACCAGACAACGCTGATTGTACCACCTATACCTAATAGAGTGAACATAGTGACCTGCAGACATTAGCTGGTGGTGATTGCTTATACAGTAAGTCTAGTATATGATCAATAAATGCCTATCCTGAAAGCAAAAAAATAAATCACACTGTTTAGAATATAGACTATAGCATGTAGAGTAGTTTATGGGGACTTTACAACATAGATACTGGATTAAAAATACAAAATAAATCTAGATATTGACGTGAAAAAGAACTAGATTAATTTAAAATCACTGAACAGGCCATACTTACTCATAAGGGCAGGTACACACACCACTTCCCAGCAGGACGCAGATAAACCAAAATGCTACATAGAGGGAGATTACAGATGTGCACTGTACTGATGAACAGCCACTCTCATGCCTACTATTCAGGGGGGGGTGTGGCTGTTTAGTATTAACCCCTTCCCGACATTTGACGTATCCATACGCCAAAGTCGGGGAGGGGAAGTATGGAGCGGGCTCACGGAGTCAAACCGCTCCATACGATGCCGGTGTCGGCTGTTTATTACAGCCGACACTTCAGAGTAACGAGAGGCATCACGTTCGAGCGCGATCCCGCTCGTTAAATGCTATGGTCAATAGCGACAGCAGCATTTAAATCGTTAGAAAGATGGGGGCGACCCCCTCTAACAGCTAATCGCGCCCCCCGCAACGCAATCGTTGGGGGGTCGACGATGGTTATTATGGCTGCCTGGGGGCCTAATGAAGGCTCCCAGGTCCGCCATCTTTGTGCACATATTGAGCCCTGCCTCCGGCAGGGCTTAATAGAAGCCTGTCAGAATCACGATATACTGCAATATATTAGTATTGCAGTATATCGTGCAAGCGCTCTAACGATCGCTGGTTGAAGTCCCCTAGGGGGACTAATAAAAAAGTAAAAATGAGTTACATAAAGTTTTTTTTAATGTAAAAAATAAAAATTAAAAGTTAAAAAAAAAAACCTTTTCCCATTTTCCCCCTAGAGCATAGTAAAAAAATAAATAAATAAACATAATTGATATTGCCGCATCCGTAAAAGTCTGAACTATTACAATATATCATCATTTAACCCGCAGGGTGAACGGCGTAAAAAAAAAATTGTAAACGCCAGAATCTCTATTTTTGGTCACCTAATCTCCCACAAAAAATGAAATAAAAAGTGATCAAAACATCGCATGTACACCAAAATGGTATTATTAAATACTACAGCTTATCCCGCAAAAAATATGCCCCCATACCACTTAATTGACGGAAAATTAAAAAAGTTATGGCTCTCGGAATTTGGCGACACACAATAAATTTTCTTTTTTACACTTAGGCTTTTACTTGTAAAAGTAGTAAAATATAGAAAAAAACTGTATATATTTGGCCTAATGAAGGCCCCCAGGTCCGCCATCTTTGTGCACCTATTAAAGAGTCTCTGTCACCACATTATAAGTGGCCTATATTGTACATGATGTGATCGGCGCTGTGATGTAGATTACAGCAGTGTTTTTTATTTAGAAAAACGATCATTTTTGATGGAGTTATGACCTATATTAGCTTTATGCTAATGAGTTTCTCAATGGACAACTGGGCGTGTTTTACTATATGACCAAGTGGGCGTTGTGGAGAGAAGTGTATGACGCTGACCAATCAGTGACCAATCAGCGTCATATACTTCTCTCTATTCATTTACACTGCAGATAGCGATGTAGCTATATCGCTATGTGCAGCCACATACACAAACACTAACATTACTGCAGTGTCCTGACAATGAATATACATTACCTCCAGCCAGGACGTGATGTGTATTCAGAATCCTGACACTTCTGTAGCGTCTGTAAATGACGACTACGCCTGCTATGCTGTAGCTTCCGTATTTTCAGCTGTTTTTCACAGCGCTTACCGCCCGAAAAACAGCTGAAAATAAGCCGTGTGAACATACCCTAAAAGTGTGTCAGTCCCATGGTTGCATGTGGTGCACCATGCTGGCATACAGTCTATTAGTCATGCCCATACTATTAAGCCAGACGGGCTGCCCAGCACCATCCAAATGCACCACACAATATACGGACACACTAGTCTCCCCCAGCACTACAAGGCAAAAAAAATAAATGTTTCCATATGAATATTTTTTTTAAAAATGTTTGTGTGTCTAGATATTGCTATTAAATACTTGGTATGGCGCCCCCAGGTGTTCTTATGATGCTCTCTTTTAAAACATTTCGCTGATGTGTCCACTGCTGGTAAACGCTTACGCCCCGTTGGACAGCATGGTGGCTCAGTAGTTAGCACTGTTGCATTGCAGTGCTGGGATTCTGGGTTAAAATCGGGGACAACATCTGCATAGAACTTGTATGTTCTCCTCATGTTTGTGGGGGTTTCCTTCAAATACTCCGGTTTCTCCCACACTCCAAAAAACATACTGACAGGTTAATTTTTTTTTTTTAGCCCCAATGTGGACATTGAGTGATGACAATCTCTGTACAGTGCTGCATAATATGTTGGCGCTATGTAATTGAATAAAATAATAATAAATAATAATGCTCAGTGGCTCAGTCACACCACTCCAATCCTCCTGTAAATTGGGGGAGGGGGGCAGAGTGATTCTTCTAATTGTGAAGGCCAGCCAATGAGATCTGCGCACTAGAAGCCACTTCTTCTCACCGGCACTGGACCTATTAAGTGGATGTTCTGATATGAAATCCAAAGACACCAGGGGGCGCCACAACAAGTATGTAACAGCAGGATCTAGACACAAAAGCATTTTTATGAAATTATTCTAATTGTGGAATTGTTATGTTTTGTGTCCTCTAATAGAGAAGTGTAATATTTAATCATGGGACAATCTCTTTAAAGGGGTTTTCCAGCCGATAAAAAAAGATGGCCTATCCTCAGGATAGACCATCAATAGCTGATGGGTTGGGGTCCGACTCCTGGGACCCCGGCCGATCAGCTGTTTTGAAGGTGCCACAGAGCTCGTACGAGCGCTGCTTCCCCTTCATTTCTTATTGCTCACTCTGAATTCACAGGTATTGCAGCCTCCTCTTATTCACTTCAATTGGAGAAAAGGCTGCAGTACCTGTGAATCGCCACTAAATATGTGTCGAACATTCACAGTGAGCAAGAAAAGTGAAGGGAAAGCAGCGCTCATACGAGCGCTGCGGCCCCTTCAAAACAGCTAATCAGGAGGGGTCCCAGGAGTCAGACCCCTACCCATCAGCTAATGATGGCCTATCTTGAGGATAGGCCTTTCATTTTTAGTGTCTGGAAAACCCCTTTAAAGGCTATGTGAACATTTGTAATCAATGTTTTATTACTTCAATGCATCTAAAACAAACAAAAAAATAGGCAACTTTGTGTCTACAGCTCCTATGCAGACTGATGTGTCTTCATGGTTACAGACAAACAAACAAACAAACAAACAAACAAACAAACAAACAAACAAACAAACAAACAAACAAACAAACAAACAAACAAACAAACCCTGTGTAGAATAATCCTACAATGATGTGTTACTCCTTCTCTCCCCTATTCTGCTGTCTCTAGGGTAGAGTACTGTGTTTATAAAGTTTTTTTACATGCTTATATATTATATATTTGATATACTTTTTTAAATCTTATTTTCATATTTTTATGGGGTCTCTGAACCAATACAGATAGTTTTACATGTGGGCCCCAACTATCAGGGCTGGGCTTTGGGGTGTGCGACATTTGCGATTGCGCAGGGCGCATGACTCCAGAAAGAGGAAGGGGGCGCTGTGCTTGTTCACCTCCCCTCGCATTTCTGACGCACCCAGGCGACTCTGCAGCTGCCTTCCGGGGCCGGGCACTTCTTCTCTGCTCCAGTGACGGTGCTGCACTGAAACTAACATGTGACGTGTCACGTAACATTACAATGCACTGTGTGTCAGACTCAATGCAGCGCTGGGGCTGAAGCAGAGAAAGAGACTCCGGAAGCTACGAGTGGTGAGTGAAAACCAACCACAGCTCGCACCCCGGGCCTCCGGGCACCAAGGCATTATTTCTCCTCTGTGGGACATTATACTGTGTGGGAGCACTAAAAGGGGCATTATACTGTGTGGGGTCTAAAGGGGGCATTATGCTGTTTGTTGGGGCATAAGGGGGCATTATACTCTGTAGCGGCTGCTATGGGGCAGTATACTATGTGGGGTATTAGGAGGCATTATACTGTGTGGGGGCTGCTATGAGGGCATTATAATGTGTGGGGGTAGTAAAGGTGGCATTTTACTGTGTGGGGGCACTTGGGGGACATACTAAAGGGGACATTATAATGTGGAAGAGGGCCATAAGGGACATTATACTGTGTGGGGGCACTAAAGGAGGACTTATACTGCATGGTGAGCATTAAAGGGGACAGTATACTGTGTGGGGAATATGGGAGCATTATACTGTGTGGGGGCAGCTATACCACATTATACTGCGTGGGAGCACTAACGGAGGCATTATACTGTGTGGGGCTCACTAAAGGGGACATTATACCGTGAAGGGGGAATAAGAAGCATTATACTGTGTGGGGTAGTAAAGGAAACATTATACTATGTAAGGGGCACTAAATGGGGTATTATGCTGAGGGAGCAGCTATTGGGGCATTTTACTGTGTGGGGGCAGCTATGGGGGCATTATACTGTGTGGGGGCAGCTATGGGAGCATTATACTGTGTGGGGGCAGCTTAGCTATTGAGGCATTATATTGCATGGGGCAGCTACGGGGGAATTATACTGTATGGTGGGCACTAAAGTGGCTTTATATACTGTGTGGGAACAATATACTGTGTGGAGGCACATGAGGGACATTACACTGTGTGAGGGCACTAAAGAGGGCATCATACTGTGTGGGGGCACTAAGGAGAGCATTATGCTGTGTGGGAAAATTATACATTTTTATAGGGCATGTTTGCTATGATGGGGGTGGCGTGCTAATAGAAAATTTCGCACAGGGTGCCATCTATCCTAAGGCCGACCCTGCCAACTATTAACTTATGACTATATCACTTATTAGAACCTCCTGATAGCCCTGCATACTTGTGATCTACAGTACTCTCAAACCAGAAATTCATTTTTAAAGCGATTGGATCACCATAAATCCATAGAAAAACATGTTTGGTAAACAAACTGTGAAATCCAGCAAAGCAAATGACATTTAATTAACACATCTTAATGCCTCCTCAAAGTCTCAGTATGCTGTAACATCACTATGGGCGCATATCATACCAAGCAAGGGAAGCCACTAGCTGTGCAGTCCCTCCATAAACATAGATGAAAGTAAACAGTCTCTGCACATCACATATTTTCAATATTGATGAAAATTAATGCAATTATTATTCAACATTAATAAACTTGCCTAGAAGCGATGCTTTATTTTACCATCAAGCAAGCATACAAATTGTGTTATTGGTAATACCCAAAAACGTTTAAAGAACGATGATAGACAGATGATAGACAGATGATAGACAGATGATAGATAGATAGATAGATAGATAGATAGATAGATAGATAGATAGATAGATAGATAGATAGATAGATAGATAGATAGATAGATAGATAGATAGATAGATGATAGATAGATGATAGATAGATAGATAGATAGATAGATAGATAGATAGATAGATAGATAGATAGATAGATAGATAGATAGATAGATAGATAGATTAGATATATGTAGGTATAGTCCCAGTTCAGGGTGTATGAGCAGCGTAGGGACCCACCTTATAAGTGAGGTTGCCTTGTCGTGGCAGGTGGGCTCACACAATTTTATAAAATGCGCGCTAAAAACCTCACTATTGTAAGTAGATTCAGCAGCAATGCATATTTATTTATATTTTAGTGGTTTAGGTGCCATTGGTGTTCGTAGTGTGCTGTCACCATTTTCTTGTGTGATAGATAGATAGATAGATAGATAGATAGATAGATAGATAGATAGATAGATAGATAGATAGATAGATAGATAGATAGATAGATAGATAGATAGATAGATAGATAGATAGATAGATAGATAGATAGATAGTAGATTCCTATGTTCTTTCAGTATTACTCAGATTGGAAGGAGCATGCATTCCCTCTGCGGTTTTACAGTCCTAGAACATTATTATTATATGATGCTCTTTTGAGATCTTCATGTATCTGTAAGAGATACAAATGGTATACTGCAAGGACAGCACTCGCAGAAATAACAATGAGAATGCATACATTATAAACACTCGATCATTTATGACACACTCCCGAGAGGAACCTGGCGCTCAATTTGTTTGTGTAGGGCAAGTCAGCATTTTAGGGAGTGCTTGAAGGGAAAGTTATGAGGGTACAAATACAACATATATTATAATAAGAGGTGTCTAGGCACCCACATTATGTCAATATAGACAGGATTCTGCTCTTCAGAGAGATGACTGCTACTGCTATGTTTGTCAATATTCACCATTTCCAAACTTTTATTGTAAGTTAGTATCTGGTAACAAATGTCATCAGAACTCTATAAAATGTTTGATGTTGTTTGCCTTACTCAGCAGGTGTAACACTAAGGCCCCTTTCACACTGCGTTGTAAGTAGATTCAGCAGCAATGCATATTTATTTATATTTTAGTGGTTTAGGTGCCATTGGTGTTCGTAGTGTGCTGTCGCCATTTTCTTGTGTGCTAAATAGATAGATAGATAGATAGATAGATAGATAGATAGATAGATAGATAGATAGATAGATAGATAGATAGATAGATAGATAGTTAGATGTGAAGTAGGTAAAAAATCTTTTATATCTTTAATAAAGTAATTGACAATTGGTAAAAAAGTATAGGCCTACAAATCCAATATTTATAAGAAGGAAAAGTTACAGACACACAATAATCTATTTATACAAAAAGTTAGAAACCGCATAGTAAAATATACATTTTTGTTACAACACTACCAAAATATGAATTAAAAACATCTAAAACTGCAATAATGACAAAAGATTTTCCGTGCATAAGGCTTCGTTCACATCTGCGTCAGGGCTTCATTCAGAGGTTCCATCTGAGCTTTCCGTCAGGTGAACCCATAAACGAAACCCTGACATAAACAAACGGAAACCATAGGTTTGCATCACCATTGATTGTAATGATGACAGATCCGATGCAAATGGTTTCCATTTGTTTCCGTTGTGCAAGGGTTTCGTCACTTTGACGGAATCAATAACATAGTCGATTGCACTGGCGTTAGGAGGAACCAGGAGGTCATGCGGCAGCTTTCTGACTGGGGTCGGTGTTGGCCTGGGAGTGGACCAGTCCAGTCACCTGACCTCATGTCAGTGAGATGAGGTCAGGTGACTCAGGTCAGGCGACTGGACTGATCCACTCCCCGGCCAGCACCAACCCCAGTCAGAACGCCGCCGCATATTGGTCACTTCATCTCCCACAAAAAAATTAAATAAAAAGTGGTCAAAAAGTCTCATGTGCCCCAAAATGGTACCAATATGAACTACAGCTCACCCTGCAAAAAATAAGCCACCATACTGCTAAATC